>NW_026737744.1:0-33302 GCF_949786415.1 Peromyscus eremicus | reverse complement strand
CACAGTTCTTTTGTTCTGAGCAGGCTCACTCTTCTGGCCCTATAGGATTCACATTAGAGTAGAAGAGTGCTCTTTTCTCAAAAGCAAAGTGTGTTTCTTGTAAGGCAAGCTAGCGTTTGTTTCCCAGTCCTAAATGGAGTAAAATCACATGCAGTTTCTGGCCCTACGAGCAAGAGGTGTTCTCTGGAAAGAAGAGTCACTATTGCGCTCCCATTGTCATACACAGGGCAAATAGCACTGGCGTCTATTTCCTGCAATTACAGTGTATTGGACTGAGGAGGATCTACTGTTCTTGTCAGTTTCCTAAGCAGAATTGAACTAGATAAGGCCGTGTGTAGGAAGCACAGTTCTTTTGTTCTGAGCAAGCTCACTGTTTTGGCCCTATAGGAAACACAGTATAGTAGAAGAGTGCCCTTTTCTCAAAAACAGAGTGTGTTTCTTGTAAGGCGAGCTAGCGTTTGTTTCCCAGTCCTAAGTGGAGTTGAATCACATGCAATTTTTGGTCCTATGAGCAAGAGTTGTTTTATGGAAAGAAGAGTCACTATTGTGCTCCCATTGCCATACATAGTACTAATAGCACTGGCGTCTCTTCCCAGCAAGTACAGTGTGTTGGACTGAAGAGGAGCAACTGTTCTTGTCAGTTTCCTAAGCAGAATTGAACTAGATATGGCCCGTGTGTGTAGGAAGCACAGTTCTTTTGTTCAGAGCAAGCTCACTGTTCGGACCCCATAGGAAACACAGTAGAGTAGATGAGTTGTCTTTTCTCAAAAGCAGAGTGTGTTTATTGTAAGGCGAGCTAGCGTTTGTTTCCCAGTTCTAAATGGAGTTGAATCTCATGCAGTTTCTGGTCCTACGAGCAAGAGTTGTTTTCTGGTAAGGAAAGTCACTATTGCGCTCCAATTGCCACACACAGTGCAAATAGCACTCGCGTCTGTTACCATCAAGTACAGTGTAATGGACTGAAGAGGATCTACTGTTCTTGTCAGTTTCCTAAGAAGAGTTGGAATAGATATGGCCCGTGTGTGTAGGAAGCACAGTTCTTTTGTTCTGAGCAAGCTCACTCTTCGGAACCTATAGGAAACACAGTAGAGTAGAAGTGTGCTCTTTTCTCAAAAGCAGAGTGTATTTCTTGTAAGGCGAGCTAGAGTTTGTTTCCCAGTCTTAAATGGTGTTGAATCCCATGCAGTTTCTGGTCCTACGAGCAAGAGTTTTTTTGTGGTAAGGAAAGTCACTATTGCGCTCCCATTGCCATACACAGTGCAAATAGCACTGGCGTCTGTTCCCAGCAAGTACAGTGTATTGGACTGAAGAGGAGCTACTGTTCTTGTCAGTTTCCTAAGCAGAGTTGAACTGGATATGGCCCGTGTGTGTAGGAAGCACAGTTCTTCTGTTCTGAGCAAGCTCACTGTTCGGATCCCATAGGAAACACAGTAGAGTAGAAGAGTACTCTTTTCTCAAAAGCAGAGTGTGTTTATTGTAAGGAGAGCTTGCATTTGTTTCCCAGTCCTAAAAGGAGTTGAATCACATGAAGTTTTTGGCCCCATGAGCAAGAGTTGTTTTCTGTAAGGAAAGTCACTATTGCGCTTTCATTCCCATACACAGAGCAAATAGCACTCGCGTCTGTTCCCAGCAAGTGCAGTGTATTGGACTGAAGAGGAGCTACTGTTCTTGTCAGGTTCCTAAGCAGAGTAGAACTAGATATGGCCCGTGTGTGTAGGAAGCACAGTTCTTTTGTTCTGAGCAAGCTCACTGTTCGGATCCCATAGGAAACACAGTAGAGTAGAAGAGTGCTCTTTTCTCAAAAGCAGAGTGTGTTTCTTGTAAGGCGAGCTAGTGTTTGTTTCCCAGTCAAAAATGGAGTTGAATCCCATGCAGTTTATGGTCCCACGAGCAAGAGATGTTTTCTGATAAGAAGAGTCACTATTACGCTCCCATTGCCATATACAGTGCAAATAGCACTCGCGTCTGTTCCCAGGAAGTACAGTGTCATGGACTGAAGTGGATCTACTATTCTTGTCAGTTTCCTAAGCAGAATTGAACTAGATATGGCCATGTGTGTAGGAAGCACAGTTCTTTTGTTCTGAGCAAGCTCACTGTTTTGGCCCTTTAGGAAACACAGTAGAGTAGAAGAGTGCTCTTTTCTCAAAAGCAGAGTGTGTTTCTTGTAAGGGAGCTAGCGTTTGTTTCGCAGTCCTAAATGGAGTTGAATAACATGCAGTTTCTGGTCCTACGAGCAAGAGTTATTTTCTGGTAAGGAAAGTCACTATTGTGCTCCCATTGTCATACACAGTGCAAATAGCACTGGCTTCTTTTTCCAGCAAGTACAGTGTATTGGACTGAAGAGGAGCTACTGTTCTTGTTAGTTTCCTAAGCAGAGTTGAACTGGATATGGCCCGTGTGTAGGAAGCACACTTCTTCTGTTCTGAGCAAGCTCACTGTTCGGACCCCAAAGGAAACACAGTAGAGTAGAAGAGTGCTCTTTTCTCAAAAGCAGAGTGTGTTTCTTGTAAGGCGAGCTAGCGTTGGTTTCCCAGTCCTAAATGAAGTTGAATCCCATGCAGTTTTTGGTCCTACGAGCAAGAGTTGTTTTCTGGAAAGAAGAGTCACTGTTGTGCTCCCACTGCTATACACAGGGCAAATAGCACTGGCGTCTGTTCCCAGCATGTGCAGTGTATTTGACTGAAGAGGATCTACTCTTCTTGTCAGTTTCCTAAGCATGGTTGAACTAAATATAGTCGGTGTGTGTAGGAAGCACAGTTCTTTTGTTCTGAGCAAGCTCACTCTTCTGGCACTATAAGAAACACATTAGAGTAGAAGAGTGCTCTTTTCTCAAAAGCAGAGTGTGTTTCCTGTAAGGCAAGCTAACGTTTGTTTCCCAGTCCTAAATGGAGTAAAATCACATGCAGTTTCTGGTCCTACGAGCAAGAGTTGTTTTCTGGTAAGAAGAGTCACTATTGCGCTCCCATTGTCATACACAGGGCAAATAGCACTGGCGTCTATTCCCAGCATGTACAGTGTATTGGACTGAAGAGGATCTACTGTCCTTGTCAGTTTCCTAAGCAGAATTGATGTAGATATGGCCCGTGTTGGTAGAAAGCACAGTTCTTTTGTTCTGAGCAAGCTCACAGTTCGGACCCCTTAAGAAACACATTAGAGTAGAAGAGTGGTCTTTTCTCAAAAGCAGAGTGTGTTTCTTGTAAGGCGAGCTAGCGTTTGTTTCCCAGTCCTAAATGGAGTTGAATCACATGCAGTTTCTGTTCCTACGAGCAAGAGTTGTTTTCTGGTAAGAAGAGTCACTATAGTGCTCCCATTGTCATACACAGGGCAAATATCACTGGCGTCTGTTCCCAGCTTACAGTGTATTGGACTGAAGAGGATCTACTGTCCTTGCCAGTTTCCTATGCAGACTTGATCTAGATATGGCCCCTGTGTGTAGGAAGCACAGTTCTTTTATTCTGAGCAAGCTCACTTTTCTGGCCCTATAGGAAACACATTAGAGTTGAAGAGTGCTCTTTTCTCAAAAGCACAGTGTGTTTCTTGTAAGGCGAGCTAGCGTTTGTTTCCCAGTCCTAAATGGAGTTGAATCACATGCAGTTTTTGGTCCTACGAGCAAGATTTGTTTTCTGGAAAGAAGAGTCACTATTGCGCTCCCATTGCCATACACAGTGCAAATAGCACTGGCGTCTGTTCCCAGCAAGTACAGTGTATTGGAGTGAAGAGGAGCTACTGTTCTTTTCAGTTTCCTAAGCAGAGTTGAACTAGATATAGTCGGTGTGTGTAGGAAGCACAGTTCTTTTATTCTGAGCAAGCTCACTTTTCTGGCCCTATAGGAAACACATTAGAGTAGAAGAGTGCTCTTTTCTCAAAAACAGAGTGTGTTTCTTGTAAGGCGAGCTAGCGTTTGTTTCCCAGTCCTAAATGGAGTTGAATAACATGCAGTTTCTGGTCCTACGAGCAAGAGTTATTTTCTGGTAAGGAAAGTCACTATTGTGCTCCCATTGTCATACACAGTGCAAATAGCACTGGCTTCTTTTTCCAGCAAGTACAGTGTATTGGACTGAAGAGGAGCTACTGTTCTTGTTAGTTTCCTAAGCAGAGTTGAACTGGATATGGCCCGTGTGTAGGAAGCACACTTCTTCTGTTCTGAGCAAGCTCACTGTTCGGACCCCAAAGGAAACACAGTAGAGTAGAAGAGTGCTCTTTTCTCAAAAGCAGAGTGTGTTTCTTGTAAGGCGAGCTAGCGTTGGTTTCCCAGTCCTAAATGAAGTTGAATCCCATGCAGTTTTTGGTCCTACGAGCAAGAGTTGTTTTCTGGAAAGAAGAGTCACTGTTGTGCTCCCACTGCTATACACAGGGCAAATAGCACTGGCGTCTGTTCCCAGCATGTGCAGTGTATTTGACTGAAGAGGATCTACTCTTCTTGTCAGTTTCCTAAGCATGGTTGAACTAAATATAGTCGGTGTGTGTAGGAAGCACAGTTCTTTTGTTCTGAGCAAGCTCACTCTTCTGGCACTATAAGAAACACATTAGAGTAGAAGAGTGCTCTTTTCTCAAAAGCAGAGTGTGTTTCCTGTAAGGCAAGCTAACGTTTGTTTCCCAGTCCTAAATGGAGTAAAATCACATGCAGTTTCTGGTCCTACGAGCAAGAGTTGTTTTCTGGTAAGAAGAGTCACTATTGCGCTCCCATTGTCATACACAGGGCAAATAGCACTGGCGTCTATTCCCAGCATGTACAGTGTATTGGACTGAAGAGGATCTACTGTCCTTGTCAGTTTCCTAAGCAGAATTGATGTAGATATGGCCCGTGTTGGTAGAAAGCACAGTTCTTTTGTTCTGAGCAAGCTCACAGTTCGGACCCCTTAAGAAACACATTAGAGTAGAAGAGTGGTCTTTTCTCAAAAGCAGAGTGTGTTTCTTGTAAGGCGAGCTAGCGTTTGTTTCCCAGTCCTAAATGGAGTTGAATCACATGCAGTTTCTGTTCCTACGAGCAAGAGTTGTTTTCTGGTAAGAAGAGTCACTATAGTGCTCCCATTGTCATACACAGGGCAAATATCACTGGCGTCTGTTCCCAGCTTACAGTGTATTGGACTGAAGAGGATCTACTGTCCTTGCCAGTTTCCTATGCAGACTTGATCTAGATATGGCCCCTGTGTGTAGGAAGCACAGTTCTTTTATTCTGAGCAAGCTCACTTTTCTGGCCCTATAGGAAACACATTAGAGTTGAAGAGTGCTCTTTTCTCAAAAGCACAGTGTGTTTCTTGTAAGGCGAGCTAGCGTTTGTTTCCCAGTCCTAAATGGAGTTGAATCACATGCAGTTTTTGGTCCTACGAGCAAGATTTGTTTTCTGGAAAGAAGAGTCACTATTGCGCTCCCATTGCCATACACAGTGCAAATAGCACTGGCGTCTGTTCCCAGCAAGTACAGTGTATTGGAGTGAAGAGGAGCTACTGTTCTTTTCAGTTTCCTAAGCAGAGTTGAACTAGATATAGTCGGTGTGTGTAGGAAGCACAGTTCTTTTATTCTGAGCAAGCTCACTTTTCTGGCCCTATAGGAAACACATTAGAGTAGAAGAGTGCTCTTTTCTCAAAAACAGAGTGTGTTTCTTGTAAGGCGAGCTAGCGTTTGTTTCCCAGTCCTAAATGGAGTTGAATCACATGCAGTTTCTGGTCCTGAGAGCAAAAGTTGTTTTCTGGTAAGAAGAGACAATATTGCGCTCCCATTGTCATACACAAGGCAAATAGCACTGGCGTCTATTCCCAGCATGTACAGTGTATTAGACTGTAGAGGATCTACTGTTCTTGTCAGTTTCCTAAGCAGAATTGAACCAGATATGGCCGTGTGTCTAGGAAGCACAGTTCTTTTGTTCTGAGCAAGCTCACTGTTTTGGCTCTATAGGAAACACAGTAGAGTAGAAGAGTGCTCTTTTCTCAAAAGAAGAGTGTGTTTCTTGTAAGGAGAGCTAGCGTTTGTTTCCCAGTTCTAAAAGGAGTTGAATCACATGAAGTTTTTGGTCCCATGAGCAAGAGTTGTTTTCTGTAAGGAAAGTCACTATTGCGCTCCCATTTCCATACACAGAGCAAATAGCACTCGCGTCTGTTCCCAGCAAGTACAGTGTATTGGACTGAAGAGGAGCTACTGTTCTTGTCAGTTTCCTAATCAGAGTTGAACTATATATGGCCCGTGTGTGTAGGAAGCACAGTTCTTTTGTTCTGAGCAAGCTCACTGTTCGGATCCCATAGGAAACACAGTAGAGTAGAAGAGTGCTCTTTTCTCAAAAGCAGAGTGTGTTTCTTGTAAGGCGAGCTAGTGTTTGTTTCCGAGTCAGAAATGGAGTTGAATCCCATGCAGTTTCTGGTCCCACGAGCAAGAGATGTTTTCCGGTAAGAAGAGTCACTATTACGCTCCCATTGCCATATACAGTGCAAATAGAACTCGCGTCTGTTCCCAGGAAGTACAGTGTATTGTACTGAAGAGGATCTACTATTCTTGTCAGTTTCCTAATCAGAGTTGAACTAGATATGGCCGTGTGTGTAGGAAGCACAGTTCTTTTGTTCTGAGCAAGCTCACTGTTTTGGCCCTTTAGGAAACACAGTAGAGTAGAAGAGTGCTCTTTTCTCAAAAGCAGAGTGTGTTTCTTGTAAGGGAGCTAGCGTTTGTTTCGCAGTCCTAAATGGAGTTGAATCACATGCAGTTTCTGGTCCTACGAACAAGAGTTGTTTTCTGGTAAGAAGAGTCACTATTGCGCTCTCATTGTCATACACAGGGCAAATAGCACTGGCGTCTGTTCCCAGCATGTACAGTGTATTGGACTGAAGAGGATCTACTGTTCCTGTCAGTTTCCTAAGCAGAGTTAAACTAAATATAGTCGGTGTGTGTAGGAAGCACAGTTCTTTTGTTCTGAGAAAGCTCACTCTTCGGACCCTATAGGAAACACAGTAGAGTGGAAGTGTGCCCTTTTCTCAAAAGCAGAGTGTATTTCTTGAAAGGCGAGCTAGTGTTTGTTTCCCAGTCCTAAATGGTCTTGAATCCCATGCAGTTTCTGTTACTATGAGCAAGAGTTGTTTTCTGGTAAGGAAAGTCACAATTGCGCTCCCATTGCCCTACACAGTGCAAATAGCACTGGCGACTGTTCCCAGCAAGTACAGTGTATTGGACTGAAGAGGATCTACTGTTCTTGTCAGTTTCCTAAGCAGAGTTGAACTGGATATGGCCCTTGTGTAGGAAGCACACTTCTTCTGTTTTGAGCAAGCTCACTGTTCGGATCCCATAGGAAACACAGTAGAGTAGAAGAGTGCTCTTTTCTCAAAACCAGAGTGTTTTTCTTGTAAGGCGAGCTAGCATTTGTTTCCCAGTCCTAAATGGAGTTGAATCCCATGCAGTTTTTGGTCCTACGAGCAAGAGTTGTTTTCTGGAAAGAAGAGTCACTATTACGCTCGCATTGCTATACACAGGGCAAATAGCACTGGCGTCTGTTCCCAGCATGTGCAGTGTATTGGACTGAAGAGGATCTACTATTCTTGTCAGTTTCCTAAGCAGAGTTGAACTAAATATAGTCGGTGTGTAGGAAGCACAGTTCTTTTGTTCTGAGCAGGCTCACTCTTCTGGCCCTATAAGAATCACATTAGAGTAGAAGAGTGCTCTTTTCTCAAAAGCAAAGTGTGTTTCTTGTAAGGCAAGCTAGCGTTTGTTTCCCAGTCCTAAATGGAGTAAAATCACATGCAGTTTCTGGTCCTACGAGCAAGAGGTGTTCTCTGGAGAGAAGGTCACTATTGCGCTCCCATTATCATACACAGGGCAAATAGCACTGGCGTCTATTCCCTGCATGTACAGTGTATTGGACTGAGGAGGATCTACTGTTCTTGTCAGTTTCCTAAGCAGAATTGAACTAGATAAGTCCGTGTGTGTAGGAAGCACAGTTCTTTTGTTCTGAGCAAGCTCACTGTTTTGGCCCTATAGGAAACACAGTAGAGTAGAAGGGTGCCTTTTTCTCAAAAGCAGAGTGTGTTTCTTGTAAGGCGAGCTAGCGTTTGTTTCCCAGTCCTAAATGGAGTTGAATCACATGCAATTTTTGGTCCTATGAGCAAGAGTTGTTTTATGGAAAGAAGAGTCACTATTGTGCTCCCATTGCCATACACAGTACTAATAGCACTGGCGTCTGTTCCCAGCAAGTACAGTGTATTGGACTGAAGAGGAGCTACTGTTCTTGTCAGTTTCCTAAGCAGAATTGAACTAGATATGGCCCGTGTGTGTAGGAAGCACGGTTCTTTTGTTCGGAGCAAGCTCACTGTTCGGACCCCATAGGAAACACAGTAGAGTAGATGAGTTGTCTTTTCTCAAAAGCAGAGTGTGTTTCTTGTAAGGCGAGCTAGCGTTTGTTTCCCAGTTCTAAATGGAGTTGAATCTCATGCAGTTTCTGGCCCTACGAGCAAGAGTTGTTTTCTGGTAAGGAAAGTCACTATTGCGCTCCCATTGTAATACACAGGGCAAATAGCACTGGCTTCTATTCCCAGCATGTACAGTGTATTGGACTGAAGAGGATCTACTGTTCTTGTCAGTTTCCTAAGAAGAGTTGGAATAGATATGGCCCGTGTGTGTAGGAAGCACAGTTCTTTTGTTCTGAGCAAGCTCACTCTTCGGACCCTATAGGAAAACAGTAGAGTAGAAGTGTCCTCTTTTCTCAAAAGCAGAGTGTATTTCTTGTAAGGCGAGCTAGTGTTTGTTTCCCAGTCTTAAATGGTGTTGAATCCCATGCAGTTTTTGGTCCTACGAGCAAGAGTTGTTTTCTGGAAAGAAGAGTCACTATTGTGCTCCCTTTGCTATACACAGGGCAAATAGCACTGGCGTCTGTTCCAGCATGTGCAGTGTATTTGACTGAAGAGGATCTACTGTTCTTGTAAGTTTCCTAAGCAGAGTTGAACTAAATATAGTCGGTGTGTGTAGGAAGCACAGTTCTTTTGTTCTGAGCAAGCTCACTCTTCTGGCACTATAAGAAACACATTAGAGTAGAAGAGTGCTCTTTTCTCAAAAGCAGAGTGTGTTTCCTGTAAGGCAAGCTAACGTTTGTTTCCCAGTCCTAAATGGAGTAAAATCACATGCAGTTTCTGGTCCTACGAGCAAGAGTTGTTTTCTGGTAAGAAGAGTCACTATTGCGCTCCCCATTTTCATACACAGGGCAAATAGCACTGGCGTCTATTCCAAGCATGTACAGTGTATTGGACTGAAGAGGATCTACTGTTCTTGTCAGTTTCCTAAGCAGAATTGAACTAGATATGGCCGTGTGTGTAGGAAGCACAGTTCTTTTGTTCTGAGCAAGCTCACTGTTTTGGCCCTATAGGAAACACAGTAGAGTAGAAGAGTGCTCTTTTCTCAAAAACAGAGTGTGTTTCTTGTAAGGCGAGCTAGCGTTTGTTTTTCAGTCCTAAATGGAGTTGAATCACATGCAGTTTCTGGTCCTGTGACCAAGAGTTGTTTTCTGGTAAGAAGAGTCACTATTGCGCTCCCATTGTCATACACAGGGCAAATAGCACTGGCGTCTGTTCCCAGCATGTACAGTGTATTGGACTGAAGAGGATCTACTGTCCTTGTCAGTTTCCTAAGCAGATTGATGTAGATATGGCCCGTGTTGGTAGGAAGCCCAGTTCTTTTGTTATGAGCAAGCTCACAGTTCGGACCCCATAAGAAACACAGTAGAGTAGAAGAGTGCTCTTTTCTCAAAAGCAGAGTGTGTTTCTTGTAAGGCGAGCTAGCGTTTGTTTCCCAGTCCTAAATGGAGTTGAATCACATGCAGTTTCTGTTCCTACGAACAAGAGTTGTTTTCTGGTAAGAAGAGTCACTATAGTGCTCCCATTGTCATACACAGGGCAAAATATCCCTGGGGTCTGTTCCCAGCATACAGTGTATTGGACTGAAAAGGATCTACTGTCCTTGTCAGTTTCCTATGCAGACTTGATCTAGATATGGCCCCTGTGTGTAGGAAGCACAGTTCTTTTATTCTGAGCAAGCTCACTTTTCTGGCCCTATAGGAAACACATTAGAGTAGAAGAGTGCTCTTTTCTCAAAAGCAGAGTGTGTTTCTTGTAAGGCGAGCTAGCGTTTGTTTCCCAGTCCTAAATGGAGTTGAATCACATGCAGTTTTTGGTCCGACAAGCAAGATTTGTTTTCTGGAAAGAAGAGTCACTATTGCGCTCCCATTGCCATACACAGTGCAAATAGCACTGGCGTCTGTTCCCAGCAAGTACAGTGTATTGGAGTGAAGAGGAGCTACTGTTCTTTTCAGTTTCCTAAGCAGAGTTGAACTAGATATAGTCGGTGTGTGTAGGAAGCACAGTTCTTTTATTCTGAGCAAGCTCACTTTTCTGGCCCTATAGGAAACACATTAGAGTAGAAGAGTGCTCTTTTCTCAAAAGCAGAGTGTGTTTCTTGTAAGGCGAGCTAGCGTTTGTTTTCCAGTCCTAAATGGAGTTGAATCACATGCAGTTTCTGGTCCTGAGAGCAAGAGTTGTTTTCTGGTAAGAAGAGACAATATTGTGCTCCCATTGTCATACACAAGGCAAATAGCACTGGCGTCTATTCCCAGCATGTACAGTGTATTAGACTGTAGAGGATCTACTGTTCTTGTCAGTTTCCTAAGCAGAATTGAACCAGATATGGCCGTGTGTCTAGGAAGCACAGTTCTTTTGTTCTGAGAAAGCTCACTCTTTTTGCTCTATAGGAAACACAGTAGAGTAGAAGAGTGCTCTTTTCTCAAAAGAAGAGTGTGTTTCTTGTAAGGAGAGCTAGCGTTTGTTTCCCAGTTCTAAAAGGAGTTGAATCACATGAAGTTTTTGGTCCCATGAGCAAGAGCTGTTTTCTGTAAGGAAAGTCACTATTGTGCTCCCATTTCCATACACAGAGCAAATAGCACTCGTGTCTGTTCCCAGCAAGTACAGTGTATTGGACTGAAGAGGAGCTACTGTTCTTGTCCAGTTTCCTAAGCAGAGTTGAACTAGATATGGCCCGTGTGTGTAGGAAGCACAGTTCTTTTGTTCTGAGCAAGCTCACTGTTCGGATCCCATAGGAAACACAGTAGAGTAGAATAGTGCTCTTTTCTCAAAAGCAGAGTGTGTTTCTTGTAAGGCGAGCTAGTGTTTGTTTCCGAGTCAGAAATGGAGTTGAATTCCATGCAGTTTCTGGTCCCACGAAAAGAGATGTTTTCTGGTAAGAAGAGTCACTATTGCGCTCCCATTGCTATACACAGGGCAAATAGCACTGGCGTCTGTTCCCAGCATGTGCAGTGTATTGGACTGTAGAGGATCTACTATTCTTGTCAGTTTCCTAAGCAGAGTTGAACTAAATATAGTCGGTGTATGTAGGAAGCACAGTTCTTTTGTTCTGAGCAGGCTCACTCTTCTGGCCTTATAGGAGTCACATTAGAGTAGAAGAGTGCTCTTTTCTCAAAGCAAAGTGTGTTTCTTGTAAGGCAAGCTAGCGTTTGTTTCCCAGTCCTAAATGGAGTAAAATCACATTCAGTTTCTGGTCCTACGAGCAAGAGGTGTTCTCTGGAGAGAAGAGACACTATTGCGCTCCCATTGTCATACACAGGGCAAATAGCACTGGCGTCTATTCCCTGCATGTACAGTGTATTGGACTCAAGAGGATCTACTATTCTTGTCAGTTTCCTAAGCAGAGTTGAACTAAATATAGTCGGTGTGTGTAGGAAGCACAGTCCTTTTCTTCTGAGCAAGCTCACTGTTTTGGCTCTTTTGAAAACAGAGTAGAGTAGAAGAGTGCTCTTTTCTCAAAAGCAAAGTGTGTTTCTTGTAAGGCAAGCTAGTGTTTGTTTCCCAGTCCTAAATGGAGTTGAATCACATGCAATTTTGGTCCTATGAGCAAGAGTTGTTTTATGGAAAGAAGAGTCACTATTGTGCTCCCATTGCCATACACAGTACTAATAGCACTGGCGTCTGTTCACAGCAAGTACAGTGTATTGGACTGAAGAGGAGCAACTGTTCTTGTCAGTTTCCTAAGCAGAATTGAACTAGATATGGCTCGTGTGTGTAGGAAGCACGGTTCGTTTGTTCGGAGCAAGCTCACTGTTCGGACCACATAGGAAACACAGTAGAGTAGATGAGTTGTCTTTTCTCAAAAGCAGAATGTGTTTATTGTAAGGCGAGCTAGCGTTTGTTTCCCAGTTCTAAATGGAGTTGAATCTCATGCAGATTCTGGCCCTACGAGCAAGAGTTGTTTTCTGGTAAGGAAAGTCACTATTGCGCTCCCATTGCCACACACATTGCAAATAGCACTCGCGTCTGTTACCATCAAGTACAGTGTAATGGACTGAAGAGGATCTACTGTTCTTGTCAGTTTCCTAAGAAGAGTTGGAATAGATATGGCCCGTGTGTGTAGGAAGCACAGTTCTTTTGTTCTGAGCAAGCTCACTCTTCGGACCCTATAGGAAACACAGTAGAGTAGAGGTGTGCTCTTTTCTCAAAAGCAGAGTGTATTTCTTGTAAGGCGAGCTAGTGTTTGTTTCCCAGTCTTAAATTGTGTTGAATCCCATGCAGTTTCTGGTCCTACGAGCAAGAGTTGTTTTCTGGTAAGGAAAGTCACTATTGCGCTCCCATTGCCATACACAGTGCAAAAAGCACTGGCGTCTGTTCCCAGCAAGTACAGTGTATTGGACTGAAGAGGAGCTACTGTTCTTGTCAGTTTCCTAAGCAGAGTTGAACTGGATATGGCCCGTGTGTGTAGGAAGCACACTTCTTCTGTTCTGAACAAGCTCACTTTTCGGATCCCATAGGAAACACAGTAGAGTAGAAGAGTGCTCTTTTCTCAAAAGCAGAGTGTGTTTCTTGTAAGGAGAGCTAGCGTTTGTTTCCCAGTCCTAAAAGGAGTTGAATCACATGAAGTTTTTGGTCCCATGAGCAAGAGTTGTTTTCTGCAAGGAAAGTCAATATTGCGCTCCCATTCCCATACACAGAGCAAATAGCACTCGCGTCTCTTCCCAGCAAGTGCAGTGTATTGGACTGAAGAGGAGCTACTGTTCTTGTCAGTTTCCTAAGCAGAGTAGAACTAGATATGGCCCGTGTGTGTAGGAAGCACAGTTCTTTTGTTCTGAGCAAGCTCACTGTTCGGATCCCATAGGAAACACAGTAGAGTAGAAGAGTGCTCTTTTCTCAAAAGCAGAGTGTGTTTCTTGTAAGGCGAGCTAGCGTTTGTTTCCCAGTCCTAAATGGAGTTGAATCACATGCAGTTTCTGGTACTGAGAGCAAGAGTTGTTTTCTGGTAAGAAGAGACAATATTGTGCTCCCATTGTCATACACAAGGCAAATAGCACTGGCGTCTATTCCCAGCATGTACAGTGTATTAGACTGTAGAGGATCTACTGTTCTTGTCAGTTTCCTAAGCAGAATTGAACCAGATATGGCCATGTGTCTAGGAAGCACAGTTCTTTTGTTCTGAGCAAGCTCACTCTTTTGGCTCTACAGGAAACACAGTAGAGTACAAGAGTGCTCTTTTCTCAAAAGAAGAGTGTGTTTCTTGTAAGGAGAGCTAGCGTTTGTTTCCCAGTTCTAAAAGGAGTTGAATCACATGAAGTTTTTGGTCCCATGAGCAAGAGCTGTTTTCTGTAAGGAAAGTCACTATTGTGCTCCCATTTCCATACACAGAGCAAATAGCACTCGTGTCTGTTCCCAGCAAGTACAGTGTATTGGACTGAAGGGGATCTACTGTTCTTGTCAGTTTCCTCAGCAGAGTTGAACTAGATATGGCCCGTGTGTGTAGGAAGCACAGTTCTTTTGTTCTGAGCAAGCTCACTGTTCGGATCCCATAGGAAACACAGTAGAGTAGAATAGTGCTCTTTTCTCAAAAGCAGAGTGTGTTTCTTGTAAGGCGAGCTAGTGTTTGTTTCCGAGTCAGAAATGGAGTTGAATCCCATGCAGTTTCTGGTCCCACGAGCAAGAGATGTTTTCTGGTAAGAAGAGTCACTATTGCGCTCCCATTGCTATACACAGGGCAAATAGCACTGGCGTCTGTTCCCAGCATGTGCAGTGTATTGGACTGAAGAGGATCTACTATTCTTGTCAGTTTCCTAAGCAGAGTTGAACTAAATATAGTCGGTGTATGTAGGAAGCTCAGTTCTTTTGTTCTGAGCAGGCTCACTCTTCTGGCCTTATAGGAGTCACATTAGAGTAGAAGAGTGCTCTTTTCTCAAAAGCAAAGTGTGTTTCTTGTAAGGCAAGCTAGCGTTTGTTTCCCAGTCCTAAATGGAGTAAAATCACATGCAGTTTCTGGTCCTACGAGCAAGAGGTGTTCTCTGGAGAGAAGAGACACTATTGCGCTCCCATTGTCATACACAGGGCAAATAGCACTGGCGTCTATTCCCTGCATGTACAGTGTATTGGACTCAAGAGGATCTACTATTCTTGTCAGTTTCCTAAGCAGAGTTGAACTAAATATAGTCGGTGTGTGTAGGAAGCACAGTCCTTTTCTTCTGAGCAAGCTCACTGTTTTGGCTCTTTTGAAAACAGAGTAGAGTAGAAGAGTGCTCTTTTCTCAAAAGCAAAGTGTGTTTCTTGTAAGGCAAGCTAGTGTTTGTTTCCCAGTCCTAAATGGAGTTGAATCACATGCAATTTTGGTCCTATGAGCAAGAGTTGTTTTATGGAAAGAAGAGTCACTATTGTGCTCCCATTGCCATACACAGTACTAATAGCACTGGCGTCTGTTCACAGCAAGTACAGTGTATTGGACTGAAGAGGAGCAACTGTTCTTGTCAGTTTCCTAAGCAGAATTGAACTAGATATGGCTCGTGTGTGTAGGAAGCACGGTTCGTTTGTTCGGAGCAAGCTCACTGTTCGGACCACATAGGAAACACAGTAGAGTAGATGAGTTGTCTTTTCTCAAAAGCAGAATGTGTTTATTGTAAGGCGAGCTAGCGTTTGTTTCCCAGTTCTAAATGGAGTTGAATCTCATGCAGATTCTGGCCCTACGAGCAAGAGTTGTTTTCTGGTAAGGAAAGTCACTATTGCGCTCCCATTGCCACACACATTGCAAATAGCACTCGCGTCTGTTACCATCAAGTACAGTGTAATGGACTGAAGAGGATCTACTGTTCTTGTCAGTTTCCTAAGAAGAGTTGGAATAGAAATGGCCCGTGTGTGTAGGAAGCACAGTTCTTTTGTTCTGAGCAAGCTCACTCTTCGGACCCTATAGGAAACACAGTAGAGTAGAGGTGTGCTCTTTTCTCAAAAGCAGAGTGTATTTCTTGTAAGGCGAGCTAGTGTTTGTTTCCCAGTCTTAAATGGTGTTGAATCCCATGCAGTTTCTGGTCCTACGAGCAAGAGTTGTTTTCTGGTAAGGAAAGTCACTATTGCGCTCCCATTGCCATACACAGTGCAAATAGCACTGGCGTCTGTTCCCAGCAAGTACAGTGTATTGGACTGAAGAGGAGCTACTGTTCTTGTCAGTTTCCTAAGCAGAGTTGAACTGCATATGGCCCGTGTGTGTAGGAAGCACACTTCTTCTGTTCTGAGCAAGCTCACTTTTCGGATCCCATAGGAAACACAGTAGAGTAGAAGAGTGCTCTTTTCTCAAAAGCAGAGTGTGTTTCTTGTAAGGAGAGCTAGCGTTTGTTTCCCAGTCCTAAAAGGAGTTGAATCACATGAAGTTTTTGGTCCCATGAGCAAGAGTTGTTTTCTGTAAGGAAAGTCAATATTGCGCTCCCATTCCCATACACAGAGCAAATAGCACTCGCGTCTGTTCCCAGCAATTGCAGTGTATTGGACTGAAGAGGAGCTACTGTTCTTGTCAGTTTCCTAAGCAGAGTAGAACTAGATATGGCCCGTGTGTGTAGGAAGCACAGTTCTTTTGTTCTGAGCCAGCTCACTGTTCGGATCCCATAGGAAACACAGTAGAGTAGAAGAGTGCTCTTTTCTCAAAAGCAGACTGTGTTTCTTGTAAGGCGAGCTAGTGTTTGTTTCCCAGTCAGAAATGAAGTTGAATCCCATGCAGTTTATGGTCCCACGAGCAAGAGATGTTTTCTGGTAAGAAGATACACTATTACGCTCCCATTGTCATATACAGTGCAAATAGCACTCGTGTCTGATCCCAGGAAGTACAGTGTAATGGACTGAAGAGGATCTACTATTCTTGTCAGTTTCCTAAGCAGAATTGAACTAGATATGGCCGTGTGTGTAGGAAGCACAGTTCTTTTGTTCTGAGCAAGCTCACTGTTTTGGCCCTTTACTAAACACAGTAGAGTAGAAGAGTGCTCTTTTCTCAAAAGCAGAGTGTGTTTCTTGTAAGGAAGCTAGCGCTTGTTTCCTAGTCCTAAATGGAGTTGAATCACATGCAGTTTCTGGTCCTACGAGCAAGAGTTGTTTTCTGGTAAGGAAAGTCACTATTGCGCTCCCATTGTCATACACAGTGCAAATAGCACTGGCGTCTTTTCCCAGCAAGTACAGTGTATTGGACTGAAGTGGAGCTACTGTTCTTGTCAGTTTCCTAAGCAGAGTTGAACTGGATATGGCCCGTGTGTAGGAAGCACAGTTCTTTTGTTCTGAGCAAGCTCACTGATCGGACCCCATAGGAAACACAGTAGAGTAGAAGAGTGCTCTTTTCTCAAAAGCAGAGTGTGTTTCTTGTAAGGCGAGCTAGCGTTTGTTTCCCAGTCCTAAATGGAGTTGAATCACATGCAGTTTTTGGTCCTATGAGCAAGAGTTGTTTTCTGGAAAGAAGAGTCACTATTGCGCTCACATTGCTATACACAGGGCAAATAGCACTGGCGTCTGTTCCCAGCATGTGCAGTGCATTGGACTGAAGAGGATCTACTGTTCTTGTCAGTTTCCTAAGCAGAGTTGAACTAAATACAGTCGGTGTGTGTAGGAAGCACAGTTCTTTTTTTCTGAGCAAGCTCACTCTTCTGGCCCTATAGGAATCACATTAGAGTAGAAGAGTGCTCTTTTCTCAAAAGCAGAGTGTGTTTCTTGTAAGGCAAGCTAGCGTTTGTTTCCCAGTCCTAAATGGAGTAAAATCACATGCAGTTTCTGGTCCGATGAGCAAGAGTTGTTCTCTGGTAAGAAGAGTCACTATTGCGCTCCCATTGCCATACACAGTGCAAATAGCACTGGCGTCTGTTCCCAGCAGTACAGTGTATTGGACTGAAGAGGAGCTACTGTTCTTGTCAGTTTCCTAAGCAGAGTTGAACTAGACATGGCCCGTGTGTGTAGGAAGCACGGTTCTTTTGTTCGGAGCAAGCTCACTGTTCGAATCCCATAGGAAACACAGTGGAGTAGATGAGTTGTCTTTTCTCAAAAGAAGAGTGTGTTTATTGTAAGGCGAGGTAGCATTTGTTTCCCAGTTCTAAATGGAGTTGAATCTCATGCAGTTTCTGGTCCTACGAGCAAGAGTTGTTTTCTGGTAAGGAAAGTCACTATTGCGCTCCCCTCCCATTGCCACACACAGTGCAAATAGCACTCGCGTCTGTTTCCATCAAGTACAGTGTATTGGACTGAAGAGGAGCTACTGTTCTTGTCAGTTTCCTAAGCAGAGTTGAACTGAATATGGCCCGTGTGTGTAGGAAGCACAGTTCTTTTGTTCTGAGCAAGCTCACTGTTTTGGCCCTATAGGAAACACAGTAGAGTAGAAGAGTGCTCTTTTCTCAAAAACAGAGTGTGTTTCTTGTAAGGCGAGCTAGCGTTTGTTTTTCAGTCCTAAATGGAGTTGAATCACATGCAGTTTCTGGTCCTGTGACCAAGAGTTGTTTTCTGGTAAGAAGAGTCACTATTGCGCTCCCATTGTCATACACAGGTCAAATAGCACTGGCGTCTGTTCCCAGCATGTACAGTGTATTGGACTGAAGAGGATCTACTGTCCTTGTCAGTTTCCTAAGCAGAATTGATGTAGATATGGCCCGTGTTGGTAGGAAGCACAGTTCTTTTGTTCTGAGCAAGCTCACAGTTCGGACCCCATAAGAAACACATTAGAGTAGAAGAGTGCTCTTTTCTCAAAAGCAGAGTGTGTTTCTTGTAAGGCGAGCTAGCGTTTGTTTCCCAGGCCTAAGTGGAGTTGAATCCCATGCAGTTTCTGTTCCTACGAGCAAGAGTTGTTTTCTGGTAAGAAGTGGCACTATAGTGCTCCCATTGTCATACACAGGGCAAATATCACTGGCGTCCTTTCCCAGCATACAGTGTATTGGACTGAAGAGGATCTACTATTCTTGTCAGTTTCCTAAGCAGAATTGAACTAGATATGGCCGTGTGTGTAGGAAGCACAGTTCTTTTTTTCTGAGCAAGCTCACTGTTTTGGCTCTATAGGAAACACAGTAGAGTATAAGAGTGCTCTTTTCTCAAAAGCACAGTGTGTTTCTTGTAAGGCGATCTAGCATTTGTTTCCCAGTCCTAAATGGAGTTGAATCACATGCACTTTTTGGTCCCATGAGCAAGAGTTGTTTTCTGGAAAGAAGAGTCACTATTGTGCTCACTTTGCCATACACAGTGCAAATAGCACTGGCGTCTGTTCCCAGCAAGTACAGTGTATTGGACTGAAGAGGAGCTACTGTTCTTGTCAGTTTCCTAAGCACAGTTGAACTAGATATGGCCCGTGTGTAGGAAGCACGGTTCTTTTGTTCGGAGCAAGCTCACTGTTCGGACACCGTAGAAAACACAGTAGACTAGAAAAGCTCTCTTTTCTCAAAAGCAGAGTGTGTTTATTGTAAGGTGAGCTAGCGTTTGTTTCCCAGTTCTAAATGGAGTTGAATCACATGCAGTTTCTGGTCCTACGAGCAAGAGTTGTTTTCTGGTAAGAAAAGTCACTATTGCGCTCCCATTGCCACACACAATGCAAATAGCACTCGCGTCTGTTTCCATCAAGTACAGTGTATTGGACTGAAGAGGATCTACTGTTCTTGTCAGTTTCCTAAGAAGAGTTGGATTAGATATGGCCCGTGTGTGTAGGAAGCACAGTTCTTTTGTTCTGAGCAAGCTCACTCTTCGGACCCTATAGGAAACATAGTAGAGTAGAGTTTGCTCTTTTCTCAAAAGCAGAGTGTATTTCTTGTAAGGCGAGCTAGTGTTTGTTTCCCAGTCATAAATGGTGTTGAATCCCATGCAGTTGCTGGTCCTACGAACAAGAGTTGTTTTCTGGACAGGAAAGTCACTATTGCGCTCCCATTGCCATACACAGTGCAAATAGCACTGGAGTCTGTTCCCAGCAAGTACAGTGTATTGGACTGAAGAGGAGCTACTGTACTTGTCAGTTTCCTAAGCAGAGTTGATCTGGATATGGCCCGTGTGTGTAGGAAGCACGGTTCTTTTGTTCGGAGCAAGCTCACTGTTCGGACACCTTAGGAAACACAGTGGACTAGAAAAGCTCTCTTTTCTCAAAAGCAGGGTGTGTTTATGTAAGGTGAGCTAGCGTTTGTTTCCCAGTTCTAAATGGAGTTGAATCACATGCAGTTTCTGGTCCTACGAACAAGAGGTGTTTTCTGGTAAGGAAAGTCACTATTGCGCTCCCATTGCCACACACAGTGCAAATATCACTCGCGTCTGTTTCCATCAAGTACAGTGCATTGGACTGAAGAGGATCTACTGTCCTTGTCAGGTTCCTATGCAGAATTGATTTAGGTATGGCCCGTGTTTGTAGGAAGCACAATTCTTTTGTTCTGAGCAAGCTCATTGTTCTGGCTGTATAGGAAACACAGTAGAGTAGAAGAGTGCTCTTTTCTCAAAATCAGAGTGTGTTTCTTGTAAGGGGAGCTAGCGTTTGTTTCCCAGTCCTAAATGGAGTTGAATCACATGCAGTTTTTGGTCCTACGAGCAAGAGTTTATTTCTGGAAAGAAGAGTCAGTATTGCGCTCCCATTGCCATACACAATGCAAATAACACTGGCGTCTCTTCCCAGCAAGTACAGTGTATTGGACTGAAGAGGAGCTACTGTTCTTGTCAATTTCCTAAGCAGAGTTGAACTAGTTATGCCCCGTGTGTGTAGGAAACACAGTTCTTTTGTTCTGAGCAAGCTCACTGTTCGGATCCCATAGGAAACACAGTAGAGTAGAAGAGTGCTCTTTTCTCAAAAGCAGAGTGTGTTTCTTATAAGGCGAGCAAGTGTTTGTTTCCCAGTCAGAAATGGAGTTGAATCCCATGCAGTTTCTGGTCCTACAAGCAAGAGTTGTCTTCTGGTAAGAAGAGTCACTATTGTGCTCCAATTGTCAAACAAATTACAAATAGCACTGGCGTCTGTTCCCAGCATGTACAGTGTATTGGACTGAGGAGGATCTACTGTTATTGTCAGTTTTCTAAGCAGAATTGAATTAGATATGGCCGTGTGTGTAGGAAGCACAGTTCTTTTGTTCTGAGCAAGCTCACTGTTCGGACCCCATAGGACACATAGTAGAGAAGAAGAGTGCTCTTTTCTCAAAAGCAGAGTGTATTTCTTGTAAGGCGAGCTAGCTTTTGTTTCCCAGTCCTAAATGAATTTGAATCACATGCAGTTTCTGGTCCTACGAGTAGAGTTATTTTTTGGTAAGAAGAGTAACTATTGCGCTCCCAATGCCATACCCAGTACAAATAGCACTTGCGTCTGTTCCAATAAAGTACAGTGTATTGGACTGAAGAGGAGCTACTGTTCTTGTCAATTTCCTAAGCAGAATTGAACTAGATATGGCCCGTGTGTGTAGGAAGCACAGTTCTTTTGTTCTGAGCAAGCTCACTGTTCGGAACCCATAAGAAACACAGTAGAGTAAAAGTGTGCCCTTTTCTCAAATCAGAGCTTGTTTCTTGAAAGGCAAGCTAGCGTTTGTTTCCCAGTCCTAAGTGGAGTTGAATCACATGCAGTTTCTGGTCCTAAGAGCCAGAGTTGTTTTCTGGTAAGAAGGGTCTCTATTGTGCTCCCATTGCTGTACACAGTACAAATAGCACTCGTCTGTTCCCAGCAAGTACAGTGTATTGGACTGAAGAGGAGTTACTGTTCTCGTCAGTTTCCTAAGCAGAGTTGAACTAGATATGGCCGTGTGTGTAGGAAGCACAGTTCTTTTGTTCTGAGCAAGCTCACTGTTCTGGCCGTATAGGAAACACAGTAGAGTTCAAGAGTGCTCTTTTCTCAAAAGCAGAGTGTGTTTCTTGTAAGGCGAGATAGCATTTGTTTCCCAGTCCTAAATGGAGTTGAATCACATGCAGTTTCTGTTCCTACGAGCAAGAGTTGTTTTCTGGTAAAAAGAGTCACTATTGCGCTCCCAATGCCGTACACAGTGCAAATAGCACTCGCGTCTGTTCCCAGCAAGTACAGTGTATTGGAATGAAGAGGAGCTACTGTTCTTGTCAGTTTCCTAAGCAGAGTTGAACTAGATATGGCCGTGTGTGCAGGAAGCACAGTTCTTTGTTCTGAGCAAAATCTCTGTTCTGGCCCTATAGGAAACACAGTAGAGTAGAAGGGTGCTCTTTTCTCAAAAGCAGAGTGTGTTTCTTGTAAGGCAAGCTAGCGTTTGTTTCCCAGTCCTAAATGGAGTTGAATCCCATGCAGTTTCTGGTCCTAGGAGCAAGAGTTGTTTTGTGGTAAGGAAAGTCACTATTGCGCTCCCATTGTCATACACAGTGCAAATAGCACTGGCATCTGTTCTCAGCAAGTACAGTGTATTGGACTGAAGAGGAGCTACTGTTCTCGTCAGTTTCCTATGCAGAGTTGAACTAGATATTGCCTGTGTGTGTAGGAAGCACAGTTCTTTGGTCTGAGCAAGCTCACTGTTCTGGCGCTATAGGAAAGACAGTAGAGTAGAAGAGTGCTCTTTCCTCAAAAGCAGAGTGTGTTTCTTGTAAGGCTAGCTAGCGTTTGTTTCCCAGTCCTAAATGGAGTTGAATCCCATGCAGTTTCTGGTCCTATGAGCAAGAGTTGTTTTCTGGTAAGAAGAGACACTATTGGGCTCCCATTGCCATACACAGGGCAAATAGCACGAGCGTCTGTCCCCAGCATGTAGAGTGTATTGGACTGAAGAGGAGCTACTGTTCTTGTCAGTTTCCTAAGCAGAATTGAAATGGATATGGCAATGTGTATATTAAGCACAGTTCTTTTGTTCTGAGCAAGCTCACTGTACTGGCCCTATAGGAAACACAGTAGAGTAGAAGAGTGCTCTTTTCTCAAAAGCAGAGTGTGTTTCTTGTAAGGCGAGCTACCGTTTGTTTCCCAGTTCTAAATGGAGATGAATCACATGCATTGTTTGGTCCTATGAGCAAGAGTTGTTTTCTGGTAAGGAAAGTCACTATTGCGCTCCCATTGCCATACACAGTGCAAATAGCACTCGCTTCTGTTCCCAGCAAGTACAGTGTATTGGACTGAAGTGGAGCTACTGTTGTTGTCAGTTTCCTAAGCAGAGTTGAACTAGATATGGCCCGTGTGTTTAGGAAGCACAGTTTTTTTGTTCTGAGCAAGCTCACTGTTCTGGCCCTATAGGAAACACAGTAGAGTAGAGGAGGGCTCTTTTCTCAAAAGCAGAGTGTGTTTCTTGGGAGGCAAGCTAGTGTTTGTTTCCAATTCAGAAATGGAGTTGAATCCCATGAAGTTTCTAGTCAAACCAGCAAGAGATGTTTTCTGTTAAGAAGAGTCACTATTGCGCTCCCATTGTCATACACAGTGCAAATAGCACTCGCGTCTGTTCCTAGCAAGTACAGTGTATTGGACTGAAGGGGATCTACTGTTCTTGTCAGTTTCCTAAGCAGAATTGAACTAGATATGGCCCGTGTGTGTAGGAAGCACAGTTCTTTTGTTCTGAGCAAGCTCACTGTTCGGACCCCATAGGAAACACAGTACAGTAGAAGTGTGCCCTTTTCTCAAATCAGAGCTTGTTTCTTGTAAGGCAAGCTAGCGTTTGTTTACCAGTCCTAAGTGGAGTTGAATCACATGCAGTTTCTGGTCCTAAGAGCCAGAGTTGTTTTCTGGTAAGAGGGGTCACTATTGTGCTCCCATTGCTGTACACAGTACAAATAGCACTCGTCTGTTCCCAGGAAGTACAGTGTATATGACTGAAGAGGAGCTACGGTTCTTGTCAGTTTCCTAAGCAGAGTTGAACTAGATATGGCCGTGTGTGTAGGAAGCACAGTTCTTTTGTTCTGAGCAAGCTCACTGTTCTGGCTCTATAGGAAACACAGTAGAGTACAAGAGTGCTCTTTTCTCAAAAGCAGAGTGTGTTTCTTGTAAGGCGAGATAGCATTTGTTTCCCAGTCCTAAATGGAGTTGAATCACATGCAGTTTCTGTTCCTACGAGCAAGAGTTGTTTTCTGGTAAAAAGAGTCACTATTGGGCTCCCAATTCCGTACACAGTGCAAATAGCACTCGCGTCTGTTCCCAGCAAGTACAGTGTATTGGACTGAAGAGGAGCTACTGTTCTTGTCAGTTTCCTAAGCAGAGTTGGACTAGATATGGCCCGTGTGTGCAGGAAGCACAGTTCTTTGGTTCTGAGCAATCTCTCTGTTCTGGCCCTATAGGAAACACATTAGAGCAGAATAGTGCTCTTTTCTCAGAAGCAGAGTGTGTTTCTTGTAAGACGAGCTAGTGTTTGTTTCCCAGTCCTAAATGGAGTTGAATCCCATGCAGTTTCTGGTCCTAGAAGCAAGAGTTGTTTTGTGGTAAGAAGAGTCACTATTGCGCTCCCATTGTCATACACAGTGCAAATAGCACTGGCATCTGTTCTCAGCAAGTACAGTCTATTGGACTGAAGAGGAGCTACTGTTCTCGTCAGTTTCCTATGCAGAGTTGAACTAGATATTTCCTGTGTGTGTAGGAAGCACAGTTCTTTGGTCTGAGCAAGCTCACTGTTCTGGCCCTATAGGAAACACAGTAGAGTACAAGAGTGCTCTTTTCTCAAAAGCAGAGTGTGTTTCTTGTAAGGCGATATAGCATTTGTTTCCCAGTCCTAAATGGAGTTGAATCACATGCAGATTCTGGTCCTATGAGCAAGAGTTGTTTTCTGGTAAGGAAAGTCACTATTGCGCTCCCATTGCCAAACACAGTAAAAATAGCACTCGCATCTGTTCCCAGCAAGTACAGTGTATTGGACTGAAGAGGAGCTACTGTTTTTGTCAGTTTCCTAAGCAGAATTGAACTGGATATGGCCATTTGTGTAGGAAGCACAGTTCTTTTGTTCTGAGCAAGCTCACTGTACTGGCCCTACAGGAAACACAGTAGAGTAGAAGAGTGCTCTTTTCTCAAAAGCAGAGTGTGTTTCTTTAAGGCGAGCCAGCGTTTGTTTCCCAGTCCTAAATGGAGTTGAATCACATGCAGTTTTTGGTCCTAGGAGCAAGAGTTGTTTTCTTTTAAGGAAAGTCACTATTGCACTCCCGTTGACATACAAAGTGCAAATAGCAGTCGGGTCTGTTCCCAGCAAGTACAGTGTATGGGACTGAAGAGGAGCTACTGTTCTTGTCAGTTTCCTAAGCAGAGTTGAACTAGATATGGCCCGTGTGCGTAGGAAGCACAGTTCTTTTGTTCTGAGCAAGCTCACTGTTCAGACCCCATAGGACACATTGTAGAGAAGAAGAGTGCTCTTTTCTCAAAAGCAGAGTGTATTTCTTGTAAGACGAGCTAGCTTTTGTTTCCCAGTCCTAAATGAATTTGAATCACATGCAGTTTCTGGTCCTAAGAGTAGAGTTATTTTTTGGTAAGAAGAGTCACTATTGTGCTCACAATGCCATACACTGTACAAATAGCACTTGGGACTGTTCCAATCAAGTACAGTGTATTGGACTGAAGAGGAGCTACTGTTCTTGTCAGTTTCCTAAGCAGAGTTGAACTAGATATGGCCCCTGTGTGTAGGAAGCACAGTTCTTTTGTTCTGAGCAAGCTCACTGTTCTGGCCCTATAGGAAACACAGTAGAGTAGAATTGTGCTCTTTTCTCAAAAGCAGAGTGTGTTTCTTGTAAGGCGAGCTAGCATTTGTTTCCCAGTCCTAAATGGAGTTGAATCACGTGCAGTTTCTGGTCCTACAAGCAAGAGTTGTTTTCTGGTAAGAAGAGTCACTATTGCCCTCCCATTGTCATACACAGGGCAAATAGCACTGGCGTCTGTTCCCAGCATGTACAGTGTATTGGACTGAATAGGATCTACTATTCTTTTCAGTTTCCTAAGCAGAATTGTACTAGATATGGCCATGTGTGTAGGAAGCACAGTTCTTTTGTTCTGAGCAATCTCACTGTTCTGGCCCTATAGGAAACACAGTAGAGTAGAACAGTGCTCTTTTATCAAAAGCAGAGTGTGTTTCTTGCAAGGTGAGCTAGCGTTTGTTTCCCAGTCCTAAATGGAGTTGAATCACATGCAGTTTTTGGTCATACGAGCAAGAGTTGTTTTCTGGTAAGGAAAGTCACTATTGCGCTCCCTTTGCCATACACAGCTCAAATAGCACTCACTTCTGTTCCCAGCAAGTACAGTGTGTTGGACTGAAGAGGAGCTACTGTTCTTGTCAGTTTCCTAAGCAGAGTTGAACTAGATATGTCCCGTGTGTGTAAGAAGCACAGTACTTTTGTTCTGAGCAAGCTCACTGTGCGGACCCCATAGGAAACACATTGCTCTTTTCTCAAAGCAGAGTGTGTTTCTTGTAAGGCAAGATAGCGTTTGCTTCCCAGACCTAAATGGAGTTGAATCACATGCAGTTTCTGGTCCTAAAAGCAAGAGTTGTTTTCTGGTAAGAAGAGTCACTATTGAGCTCGCATTGTCATACACAGGGCAAATAGCACTGGCGTCTGTTCCCAGCCTGTACAGTGTATTGGACTGAAGAGGATCTATTGTTCTTGTCAGTTTCCTCTGCAGAGTTGAACTAGATATGGCCCATGTGTGTAGGCAGCACAGTTCTTTTGTTCTGAGCAAGCTCACTGTTCTGGCCCTATAGGAAACACAGTAGAGTAACAGAGTGCTCTTTTCTCAAAAGCAGAGTGTGTTTCTTGTAAGGTGAGCTAGTGTTTGTTTCCAAGTCCTAGATGGAGTTGAATCACATGCAGTTTCTGTTCCTACGAGCAAGAGTTGTTTTCTTGTAAGAAGAGTCACTATTTTGCTTCCATTGTCATACACAGGGCAAATAGCACTGGCTTCTGTTCCCAGCATGTACAGTGTATTGCACTGAAGAGGATCTACTGCTCTTGTCAATTTCCTAAGCAGAATTGAACTAGATATGGCCATGTGTGCAGGAAGTACAGTTCTTTTGTTCTGAGCAAGCTCACTGTTCTGGCCCTATAGGAAACACAGTAGAGTACAAGAGTGCTCTTTTCTCAAAAGCAGAGTGTGTTTCTTGTAAGGCGAGCTAGTGTTTGTTTCCCAGTCCTAAATGGAGTTGAATCACATTCAGTTTTTGGTTCTACGCGCAAGAGTTGTTTTCTGGTAAGGAAAGTCACTATTGCGCTCCCATTGCCAAACACAGTGCAAATAGCACTCGCATCAGTTCCCAGCAAGTACAGTGTGTTGGACTGAAGAGGAGCTACTGTTCTTGTCAGTTTCCTAAGCAGAGTTGAACTAGATATGGCCTGTGTGTGTAGGAAGCACAGTTCTTTTGTTCTGAGCAAGCTCATTGGACTGGCCCTATAAGAAACACAGTAGAGTAGAAGAGTGCTGTTTTCTCAAAAGCAGAGTGTGTTTCTTGTAAGGCGAGCCAGCGTTTCTTTCCCAGTCCTAAATGGAGTTGAATCACATGCAGTTTTTGGTCCTACGATCAAGAGTAGTTTTCTGGTAAGGAAAGTCACTATTGCGCTCCCGTCGACATACACAGTGCAAATAGCACTCGCGTCTGTTTCCAGCAAGTACAGTGTATTGGACTAAAGAGGAGCTACTGTTCTTGTCAGTTTCCTAAACAGAATTGAACTAGATATGGCCCGTGTGTGCATAAAGCACATTTCCTTTGTTCTGAGCAAGCTCACTGTTCTGGCCCTATAGGAAACATAGTAGAGTACAAGAGTGCTCTTTTATCCAAAGCAGAGTGTGTTTCTTGTAAGGCGAGATAGCATTTGTTTCCCAGTCGTAAATGGAGTTGAATCACATGCAGTTTCTGGTCCTATGAGCAAGAGTTGTTTATTGGTAAAAAGAGTCACTATTGAGCTCCCAATGCCGTACACAGTGCAAATAGCACTCGCGTCTGTTCTCAGCAAGTACAGTGTATTGGACTGAAGAGGAGCAACTGTTCTTGTCAGTTTCCTAAGCAGAGTTAAACTAGATATGGCCCATGTGCGCAGGAAGCACAGTTCTTTTGTTCTGAGCAAGCTCACTGTTCGGACCCCATAGGACACATAGTAGAGAAGAAGAGTGCTCTTTTCTCAAAAGCAGAGTGTATTTCTTGTAAGGCGAGCTAGCTTTTGTTTCCCAATCCTAAATGAATTTGAGTCACATGCAGTTTCTGGTCCTACGAGTAGAGTTACTTTTTGGTAAGAAGAGTAACTATTGCGCTCCCAATGCCATACACAGTACAAATAGCACTTGCGTCTGTTCCAATCAAGTACAGTGTATTGGACTGAAGAGGAGCTACTGTTCTTGTCAGTTTCCTAAGCAGAGTTGAACTAGATATGGCCCGTGTGTATAGGAAGCCCAGTTCATTTGTTCTGAGCAAGCTCACTGTTCGGACCCCATAGGAAACACAGTAGAGTACAAGAGTGCTCTTTTCTCAAAAGCAGAGTATGTTTTTGTAAAGCGAGCTAGCGTTTGCTTCCCAGACCTAAATGTCATTGAATCACATGCTGCTTCTGGTCCTACGATCAAGAGTTGTTTTCTGGTAAGAAGAGTCACTATTTCACTCCCATTGTCATACACAGGGCAAATAGCACTGGCGTCTGTTCCCAGCATGTACAGTGTATTGGACTGAAGAGGAGCTACTGTTCTTGTCAGTTTCCTAAGCAGAATTGAACTGGATATGGCCATGTGTATATTAAGCACAGTTCTTTTGTTCTGAGCAAGCTCACTGTACTGGCCCTATAGGAAACACCGTAGAGTAGAAGAGTGCTCATTTCTCAAAAGCAGATTGTGTTTCTTGTAAGGCGAGCTAGCGTTTGTTTCCCAGTCCTAAATGGAGATGAATCACATGCATTGTTTGGTCCTATGAGCAAGAGTTGTTTTCTGGTAAGGAAAGTCACTATTGCGCTCCCATTGCCATACACAGTGCAAATAGCACTCGCTTCTGTTCCCAGCAAGTACAGTGTATTGGACTGAAGTGGAGCTACTGTTGTTGTCAGTTTCCTAAGCAGAGTTGAACTAGATATGGCCCGTGTGTTTAGGAAGCACAGTTTTTTTGTTCTGAGCAAGCTCACTGTTCTGGCCCTATAGGAAACACAGTAGAGTAGAGGAGGGCTCTTTTCTCAAAAGCAGAGTGTGTTTCTTGGGAGGCAAGCTAGTGTTTGTTTCCAATTCAGAAATGGAGTTGAATCCCATGAAGTTTCTAGTCAAACGAGCAAGAGTTGTTTTATGGTAAGAAGAGTCACTATTGCGCTCCCATTGTCATACACAGTGCAAATAGCACTCGCGTCTGTTCCCAGCAAGTACAGTGTATTGGACTGAAGGGGATCTACTGTTCTTGTCAGTTTCCTAAGCAGAATTGAACTAGATATGGCCCGTGTGTGTAGGAAGCACAGTTCTTTTGTTCTGAGCAAGCTCACTGTTCGGACCCCATAGGAAACACAGTACAGTAGAAGTGTGCCCTTTTCTCAAATCAGAGCTTGTTTCTTGTAAGGCAAGCTAGCGTTTGTTTACCAGTCCTAAGTGGAGTTGAATCACATGCAGTTTCTGGTCCTAAGAGCCAGAGTTTTTTTCTGGTAAGAGGGGTCACTGTTGTGCTCCCATTGCTGTACACAGTACAAATAGCACTCGTCTGTTCCCAGCATGTACAGTCTATTGGACTGAAAAGGAGCTACTGTTCTCGTCAGTTTCCTAAGCAGAGTTGAACTAGATTTGGCCCGTGTGTGTAGGAAGCACAGTTCTTTTGTTCTGAGCAAGCTCACTGTTCTGGCCCTATAGGAAACACAGTAGAGTACAAGAGTGCTCTTTTCTCAAAAGCAGAGTGTGTTTCTTGTAAGGCGAGATAGGATTTGTTTCCCAGTCCTAAATGGAGTTGAATCACATGCAGTTTCTGTTCCCACGAGCAAGAGTTGTTTTCTGGTAAAAAGAGTCACTATTGGGCTCCCAATTCCGTACACAGTGCAAATAGCACTCGCGTCTGTTCCCAGCAAGTACAGTGTATTGGACTGAAGAGGAGCTACTGTTCTTGTCAGTTTCCTAAGCAGAATTGAACAGGATATGGCCATTTGTGTAGTAAGCACAGTTCTTTTGTTCTGAGCAAGCTCACTGTACTGGCCCTATAGGAAACACAGTAGAGTAGAAGAGTGCTCTTTTCTCAAAAGCAGAGTGTGTTTATTGTAAGGCAAGCTACTGTTTGTTTCCCAGTCGTAAATGGAGTTGAATCACATGCAGTTTTTGGTCCTATGAACAAGAGTGGTTTTCTGGTAAGGAAAGTCACTATTGCGCTCCCATTGACATACACAGTGCAAATAGCACTCGCGTCTGTTCCCAACAAGTACAGTGTATTGGACTATAGAAGAGTTACTGTTCTTGTCAGTTTCCTAAGCAGAATTGAACTAGATATGGCCCATGATGTAGGAAGCACAGTTCTTTTGTTCTGAGCAAGCTCACTGTTCGGACCCCATAGGAAACACAGTAGAGTAGAAGTGTGCCCTATTCTCAAGAGCAGAGCATGTTTCTTGTAAGGCGAGCTAGCGTTTGTTTCCCAGTCCTAAGTGGAGTTGAATCACATGCAGTTTCTGGTCCTACGATCAAGAGTTGTATTCTGGTAAGAAGAGTTACTATTGCACTCCCTTTGTCGTACACAGTGCAAATAGCACTGGCGTCTGTTCCCAGCATGTACAGTGTATTGGATTGAAGAGGATCTACTGTTCTTCTCAGTTTACTAAGCCGAATTGAACTAGATAGGGCCGTGTGTGTAGGAAGCACAGTTCTTTTGTTCTGAGCAAGCTAACTGTCTTGGCGCTATATAAAACGTAGTAGAGTAGAAGAGTGCTCTTTTCTCAAAAGCAGAGTGTGTTTCTTGTAAGGCAAGCTAGCATGTGTTTCCCAGTCCTAAATGGAGTTGAATCCCATGAAGATTCTGGTCCTACGAGCAAGAGTTGTTTTCTGGTAAGAAAAGTCACTATTGTGCTCCCATTGTCATACACAGTGCAAATAGCACTGGCGTCTGTTTTCAGCAAGTACAGTGTATTGGACTGAAGATGATCTACTGTTCTTGTCAGTTTCCTAAGCAGAATTGAACTAGATATGGCCCGTGTGTGTAGGAAGCACAGTTCTTTTGTTCTGAGCAAGCTCACTGTACTGGCCCTATAGGAAAAACAGCAGAGTAGAAGAGTGCTCTTTTCGCAAAAGCAGATTGTGTTTCTTGTAAGGCGAGGCTAGCGTCTGTTTCCCAGTCGTAAATGGAGTTGAATCACATGCAGTTTTTGGTCCTACGAGCAAGAGTTGTTTTCTGGTAAGGAAAGTCACTATTGTGCTCCCATTTCCATACACAGTGTATATAGCACTCGCATCTGTTCCCAGCAAGTACAGTGTATTGGACTGAAAAGGAGCTACTGTTCTCGTCAGTTTCCTATGCAGAGTTGAACTAGATAATGCCTGTGTGTATAGGAAGCACAGTTCTTTTGTTCTGAGCAAGCTCACTGTTCTGGCGCTATAGGAAAGACAGTAGAGTAGAAGAGTGCTCTTTTCTCAAAAGCAGAGTGTGTTTCTTGTAAGGCGAGCTAGCGTTTGTTTCCCAATCCTAAATGGAGTTGAATCACATGCAGTTTTTGGTCCTACGTGCAAGAGTTGTTTTCTGGTAAGGAAAGTCACTATTGCGCTCCCATTGCCATGCACAGTGCAAATAGCACTCGCGTCTGTTCCCAGCATGTACAGTGTATTGGACTGAAGTGGAGCTACTGTTGTTGTCAGTTTCCTAAGCAAAGTTGAACTAGATATGGCCCGTGTGTGTAGAAAGCACAGTTCTTTTGTTCTGAGCAAGCTCACTGTTCTGGCCCTATAGGAAACACAGTAGAGTAGACGAGGGCTCTTTTCTCAAATCAGAGTGTGTTTCTTGTAAGGCAAGCTAGTGTTTGTTTTCCATTCAGAAATGGAGTTGAATCCCATGAAGTTTCTAGTCCTACGAGCAAGAGTTGTTTTCTGGTAAGAAGAGTCACTATTGTGCTCCCTTTGCCATACACAGTGCAAATAGCACTCGCGTCTGTTCCCAGCAAGTACAGTGTATTAGACTGAAGAGGAGCTACGGTTCCCGTCAGTTTCCTAAGCAGAATTGAACTAGATATGGCCCGTGTGTAGGAAGCACAGTTCTTTTGTTCTCAGCAAGCTCTCTGTTAGGACCCCATAGAAAACACAGTAGAGTAGAAGAGTGCTCTTTTCTCAAAAGCAGAGTGTGTTTCTTGTAAGGCGAGATAGCATTTGTTTCCCAGTCATAAATGGAGTTAAATCACATGCAGTTTTTGGTCCTACGAGCAAGAGTTGTTTTCTGGTAAGGAAAGTCACTATTGCGCTCCCGTTGACATACACAGTGCAAATAGCACTCGCGTCTGTTTACAGCAAGTACAGTGTATTGGACTGAAGAGGAGCTACTGTTCTTGTCAGTTTCCTAAGCAGAATTGAACTAGATATGGCCCGTGTGTGTATGAAGCACATCTCTTTTGTTCTGAGCAATCTCACTGTTCTAGCCCTATAGGAAACACAGTAGAGTACAAGAGTGCTCTTTTCTCAAAAGCAGAGTGTGTTTCTTGTAAGGCAAGATAGCATTTGCTTCCCAGTCCTAAATGGAGATGAATCACATGCAGTTTTTGGTCCTACGCGCAAGAGTTGTTTTCTGGTAAGGAAAGTCACTATTGCGCTCCCATTGCCAAACACAGTGCAAATAGCACTCGCATCTGTTCCCAGCAAGTACAGTGTATGGACTGAAGAGGAGCTACTGTTCTTGTCAGTTTCCTAAGCAGGTTTGAACTGGATATGGCCATTTGTGTGGAAGCACAGTTCTTTTGTTCTGAGCAAGCTCACTGTACTGGCCCTATAGCAAACACAGTAGAGTAGAAGAGTGTTCTTTTCTCAAAAGCAGAGTGTGTTTCTTGTAAGGCAAGGCAGCGTTTGTTTCGCAGTCCTAAATGGAGTTGAATCACATGCAGTTTCTGGTCCTACGAGCAAGAGTTGTTTTCTGGTCCTACGAGCAAGTGTTGTTTTCTGGTAAAAAGAGTCACTATTGCGCTCCCAATGCCGTACACAGTGCAAATAGCACTCGCGTCTGTTCCCAGCAAGTACAGTGTATTGGACTGAAGAGGAGCTACTGTTCTTGTCAGTTTCCTAAGCAGAGTTGAACTAGATATGGCCCGTGTGTGCAGGAAGCACAGTTCTTTTGTTCTGAGCAAGCTCACTGTTCTGGCCCTATAGGAATCACAGTAGAGTAGAAGAGTGCTCTTTTCTCAAAAGCAGAGTATGTTTCTTGTAAGGCGAGCTGGTGTTTGTTTCCCAGTCCTCAATGGAGTTGAATCACATGCAGTTTTTGGTCCTATGCGCAAGAGTTGTTTTCTGGTAAGGAAAGTCACTATTGTGCTCCCATTGCCAAACACAGTGCAAATAGCACCCGCAACTGTTCCCAGCAAGTACAGTGTATTGGACTGAAGAGGAGCTACTGTTCTTGTCAGTTTCCTAAGCAGAATTGAACAGGATATGGCCATTTGTGTAGGAAGCACAGTTCTTTTGTTCTGAGCAAGCTCACTGTACAGGCCCTATAGGAAACACAGTAGAGTAGAAGAGTGCTCTTTTCTCAAAAGCAGAGTGTGTTTCTTGTAAGGCGAGCCAGTGTTTGTTTCCCAGTCCTAAATGGAGTTGAATCACATGCAGTTTTTGGTCCTACGAGCAAGAGTTGTTTTCTGGGAAGGAAAGTCACTATTGCGCTCCCGTTGACATACACAGTGCAAATAGCACTCGCGTTTGTTCCCAGCAAGTACAGTGTATTGGACTGAAGAGGAGCTACTGTTCTTGTCAGTTGCCTAAGCGGAGTTGAACTAGATATGGCCCTTGTGCATATGAAGCACATTTCTTTTGTTCTGAGCAAGCTCGCTGTTCGGACCCCATAGGACACATAGTAGAGAAGAAGAGTGCTCTTTTCTCAAAAGCAGAGTGTATTTCTTGTAAGGCGAGCTAGCTTTTGTTTCCCAGTCCTAAATGAATTTGAATCACATGCAGTTTCTGGTCCTACGAGTAGAGTTATTTTTTGGTAAGAAGAGTCACTATTGTGCTCCCTATGCCATACACAGTACAAAGAGCACTTGCGTCTGTTC
>NW_026737743.1:0-33339 GCF_949786415.1 Peromyscus eremicus | reverse complement strand
TTGTAGTCTGAACAGTGACCTTGCTCAGAACAAAAGAACTGTGCTTCCTACACACACGGGCCATATCTAGATCAACTCTGCTTAGGAAACTGACAAGAACAGTAGATCCTCTTCAGTCCAATACACTGTACTTGCTGGGAACAGACACGGGAGCTATTTGCACTGTGTATGGCAATGGGAGCTCAATAGTGACTTTCCTTACCAGAAAACAACTGTTGCTCGTAGGCCCAGAAACTGCATGGTATTCAACTCCATTTAGGACTAGGAAACAAACGCTAGCTCGCCTTACAAGAAACACACTCTGCTTTTGAGAAAAGAGCACTCTTCTACTCTACTGTGTTTCCTATAGGGCCAGAACAGTGAGCTTGCTCAGAAAAAAAGAACTGTGCTTCCTACACACACGGGCCATATCTAGTTCAATTCTGCTTAGGAAACTGACAAGAACAGTAGATCCTCTTCAGTCCAATACACTGTACATGCTGGGAACAGACGCCAGTGCTTTTTGCCCTGTGTATGACAATGGGAGCGCAATAGTGACTCTTCTTATCAGAAAACATCTCTTGCTCGTAGGACCAGAAAGTGCATGTGATTCAACTCCATTTAGGACTGGGAAACAAATGCTAGCTCGCCTTACAAGAAACACACTCTGCTTTTGAGAAAAGAGCACTCTTCTACTCTATTGTGTTTCCTATGGTGTCTGAACAGTGAGCTTCCTCAGAACAAAAGAACTGTGCTTCCTACACACGCGGGCCATATCTAGTTCAACTCTGCTTAGGAAACTGACAAGAACAGTAGCTCCTCTTCAGTCCAATACACTGTACTTGCTGGGAACAGACGCGAGAGCTATTTGCACTGTATATGGCAATGGGAGAGCAATAGTTACTTTCCTTACCAGAAAACAACTCTTGCTCGTAGGACCAGAAACTGCATGGTATTCAACTCCATTTAGGACTGGGAAACAAACGCTAGCTCGCCTTACAAGAAACACACTCTACTTTTGAGAAGAGAGCACTCTTCTACTCTACTTTGTTTCCTATGGGGTCCAAACAGTGAGCTTGCTCAGAACAAAAGAGCTGTGCTTCCTACACACACGGCCATACCTAGTTCAATTCTGCTTAGGAAACTGACAAGAACAGTAGATTCTCTTCAGTCCAATACCCTGTACATGCTGGAAACAGACGCCAGTGCTATTTGCCCTGAGTATGACATGGGAGCACAATAGTGACTCTTTTTACCAGAAAACAACTCTTGCTCGTAGGACCAAAAACTGCATGTGATTCAACTCCATTTAGGCCTGGGAAACAAACGGTAGCTTGCCTTACAAGAAACACACTCTGCTTTTGAGAAAAGAGCACTCTTGTATTCTACTGTGTTTCCTATAGGGTCAGAACAGTGAGCTTGCTCAGAATAAAAGAACTGTGCTTCCTACACACACGGGCCATATTTAGTTCAATTCTGCTTAGAAAACTGACAAGAGCAGTAGATCCTCTTCAGTCCAATACACTGTACATGCTGGGAACAGACGGCAGTGCTTTTTGCCCAGTGTATGACAATGGGAGCGCAATAGTGACTCTTCTTACCAGAAAACAACTCTTGCTCATAGGACCAGAAACTGCATGTGATTCAACTCCACTTAGGACTGGGAAACAAACGCTAGCTCGCCTTACAAGAAACACTTTCTGCTTTTGAGAAAAGAGCACTCTTCTACTCTACTGTGTTTCCTATGTAGTCTGAACAGTGACCTTGCTCAGAACAAAAGAACTGTGCTTCCTACACACACGGGCCATATCTAGATCAACTCTCCTTAGGAAACTGACAAGAACAGTAGATCCTCTTCAGTCCAATACACTGTACTTGCCGGGAACAGACGCGGGAGCTATTTGCACTGTGTATGGCAATGGGAGCTCAATAGTGACTTTACTTACCAGAAAAGAACTGTTGCTCGTAGGCCCAGAAACTGCATGGTATTCAACTCCATTTAGGACTGGGAAACAAACGCTAGCTCGCCTTACAAGAAACACACTCTGCTTTTGAGAAAAGAGCACTCTTCTACTCTACTGTGTTTCCTATAGGGCCAGAACAGTGAGCTTGCTCAGAAAAAAAGAACTGTGCTTCCTACACACGGGCCATATTTAGTTCAATTCTGCTTAGGAAACTGACAAGAACAGTAGATCCTCTTCAGTCCAATACACTGTACATGCTGGGAACAGACGGCAGTGCTTTTTGCCCTGTGTATGACAATGGGAGCGCAATAGTGACTCTTCTTACCAGAAAACATCTCTTGCTCGTAGGACCAGAAAGTGCATGTGATTCAACTCCATTTAGGACTGGGAAACAAACGCTAGCTCGCCTTACAAGAAACACACTCTGCTTTTGAGAAAAGAGCACTCTTCTACTCTATTGTGTTTCCTATGGTGTCTGAACAGTGAGCTTGCTCAGAACAAAAGAACTGTGCTTCCTACACACGCGGGCCATATCTAGTTCAACTCTGCTTAGGAAACTGACAAGAACAGTAGCTCCTCTTCAGTCCAATACACTGTACTTGCCGGGAACAGACGCGAGAGCTATTTGCACTGTATATGGCAATGGGAGAGCAATAGTGACTTTCCTTACCAGAAAACAACTCTTGCTCGTAGGAACAGAAACTGCATGGTATTCAACTCCATTTAGAACTGGGAAGCAAACGCTAGCTCGCCTTACAAGAAACACACTCTGCTTTTGAGAATAGAGCACTCTTCTACTCTACTGTGTTTACTATGGGGTCCAAATATTGAGCTTGCTCAGAACAAAAGAGCTGTGCTTCCCACACACACGGCCATACCTAGTTCAATTCTGCTTAGGAAACTGACAAGAACAGTAGATTCTTTTCAGTCCAATACCCTGTACTTGCTGGAAACAGACGCCAGTGCTATTTGCCCTGTGTATGACAATGGGAGCGCAATAGTGACTCTTCTTACCAGAAAACATCTCTTGCTCATAGGACCAAAAACTGCATGTGATTAAATTCCATTTAGGACTGGGAAACAAACGCTAGCTCGTCTTACAAGAAACACACTCTGCTTTTGAGAAAAGAGCACTCTTCTACTCTATTGTGTTTCCTATGGTGTCTGAACAGTGAGCTTGCTCAGAACAAAAGAACTGTGCTTCCTACACACGCGGGCCATATCTAGTTCAACTCTGCTTAGGAAACTGACAAGAACAGTAGCTCCTCTTCAGTCCAATACACTGTACTTGCCGGGAACAGACGCGAGAGCTATTTGCACTGTATATGGCAATGGGAGAGCAATAGTGACTTTCCTTACCAGAAAACAACTCTTGCTTGTAGGACCAGAAACTGCATGGTATTCAACTCCATTTAGGACTGGGAAACAAACGCTAGCTTGCCTTACAAGAAACACACTCTGCTTTTGAGAAAAGAGCACTCTTCTACTCTACTGTGTTTACTATGGGGTCCAAATATTGAGCTTGCTCAGAACAAAAGAGCTGTGCTTCCTACACACACGGCCATACCTAGTTCAATTCTGCTTAGCAAACTGACAAGAACAGTAGATTCTTTTCAGTCCAATACCCTGTACTTGCTGGAAACAGACGCCAGTGCTATTTGCCCTGAGTATGACAATGGGAGCACAATAGTGACTCTTCTTACCAGAAAACAACTCTTGCTTGTAGGACCAAAAGCTCCATGTGATTCAACTCCATTTAGGACTGGGAAACAAACGCTAGCTTGCCTTACAAGAAACACACTCTGCTTTTGAGAAAAGAGCACTCTTCTACTCTATTGTGTTGCCTATGGTGTCTGAACAGTGAGCTTGCTCAGAACAAAAGAACTGTGCTTCCTACACACGCGGGCCATATCTAGTTCAACTCTGCTTAGGAAACTGACAAGAACAGTAGATCCTCTTCAGTCCAAAACACTGTATATGCTGGGAACAGACGGCAGTGCTTTTTGCCCTGTGTATGACAATGGGAGCGCAATAGTGACTCTTCTTACCAGAAAACATCTCTTGCTCGTAGGACCAGAAACTGCATGTGATTCAACTCCATTTAATACTGGGAAACAAACGCCAGTTCGCCTTATAAGAAACACATTCTGCAATTGAGAAAAGAGCACTCTTCTACTCTCCTGTGTTTCCTTTAGGGACAGAACAGTGAGCTTGCTCAGAACAAAAGAACTGTGCTTCCTACACACACGGGCCATATTTTGTTCAATTCTGCTTAGGAAACTGACAAGAACAGTAGATCCTCTTCAGTCCAATACACTGTACATGCTGGGAACAGACGCCAGTGCTTTTTGCCCTGTGTATGACAATGGGAGCACAATAGTGACTCTTCTTCCCAGAAAACATCTCTTGCTTGTAGGACCAGAAACTGCATGTGATTCAACTCCATTTAGGACTGGGAAACAAACGCTAGCTCGCCTTGCAAGAAAAACTTTCTGCTTTTGAGAAAAGAGCACTCTTCTACTCTACTGTGTTTCCTATGGTGTCTGAACAGTGAGCTTGCTCAGAACAAAAGAACTGTGCTTCCTACACACACGGGCCATATCTAGTTCAACTCTGCTTAGGAAACTGACAAGAACAGTAGCTCCTCTTCAGTCCAATACACTGTACTTGCTGGGAACAGACGCGAGAGCTATTTGCACTGTGTATGGCAATGGGAGAGCAATAGTTACTTTCCTTACCAGAAAACAACTCTTGCTCGTAGGACCAGAAACTGCATGTGATTCAACTCCATTTAGGACTGGGAAACAAACGCTAGCTCGCCTTACAAGAAACACACTCTGCTTTTGAGAAAAGAGCACTCTTGTACTCTACTGTGTTTCCTATAGGGTCAGAACAGTGAGCTTGCTCAGAACAAAAGAACTGTGCTTCCTACACACACGGGCCATATTTAGTTCAATTCTGCTTAGAAAACTGACAAGAGCAGTAGATCCTCTTCAGTCCAATACACTGTACATGCTGGGAACAGACGGCAGTGCTTTTTGCCCTGTGTATAACAATGGGAGCGCAATAGTGACTCTTCTTAACAGAAAACAACTCTTGCTCATAGGACCAGAAACTGCATGTGATTCAACTCCACTTAAAACTGGGAAACAAACGCTAGCTCGCCTTACAAGAAACACTTTCTGCTTTTGAGAAAAGAGCACTCTTCTACTCTACTGTGTTTCCTATGGTGTCTGAACAGTGAGCTTGCTCAGAACAAAAGAACTGTGCTTCCTACACACACGGGCCATATCTAGTTCAACTCTGTTTAGGAAACTGACAAGAACAGTAGATTCTCTTCAGTCCAATACACTGTACTTGCTGGGAACAGACGCGAGAGCTATTTGCACTGTATATGGCAATGGGAGAGCAATAGTTACTTTCCTTACCAGAAAACAACTCTTGCTCGTAGGACCAGAAACTGCATGTGATTCAACTCCATTTAGGACTGGGAAACAAACGCTAGCTTGCCTTACAAGAAACACACTCTGCTTTTGAGAAAAGAGCACTCTTCTACTCTACTGTGTTTACTATGGGGTCCAAACATTGAGCTTGCTCAGAACAAAAGAGCTGTGCTTCCTACACACACGGCCATACCTAGTTCAATTCTGCTTAGGAAACTGACAAGAACAGTAGATTCTTTTCAGTCCAATACCCTGTACTTGCTGTAAACAGACGCCAGTGCTATTTGCCCTGAGTATGACAATGGGAGCACAATAGTTTCTCTTCTTACGAGAAAACAACTCTTGCTCGTAGGACCAAAAAATGCATGTGATTCAACTCCATTTAGGACTGGGAAACAAACGGTAGCTCGCCTTACAAGAAACACACTCTGCTTTTGAGAAAAGAGCACTCTTCTACTCTACTGTGTTTCCTATGTAGTCTGAACAGTGACCTTGCTCAGAACAAAAGAACTGTGCTTCCTACACACACGGGCCATATCTAGATCAACTCTGCTTAGGAAACTGACAAGAACAGTAGATCCTCTTCAGTCCAATACACTGTACTTGCTGGGAACAGACACGGGAGCTATTTGCACTGTGTATGGCAATGGGAGCTCAATAGTGACTTTCCTTACCAGAAAACAACTGTTGCTCGTAGGCCCAGAAACTGCATGGTATTCAACTCCATTTAGGACTAGGAAACAAACGCTAGCTCGCCTTACAAGAAACACACTCTGCTTTTGAGAAAAGAGCACTCTTCTACTCTACTGTGTTTCCTATAGGGCCAGAACAGTGAGCTTGCTCAGAAAAAAAGAACTGTGCTTCCTACACACACGGGCCATATCTAGTTCAATTCTGCTTAGGAAACTGACAAGAACAGTAGATCCTCTTCAGTCCAATACACTGTACATGCTGGGAACAGACGCCAGTGCTTTTTGCCCTGTGTATGACAATGGGAGCGCAATAGTGACTCTTCTTATCAGAAAACATCTCTTGCTCGTAGGACCAGAAAGTGCATGTGATTCAACTCCATTTAGGACTGGGAAACAAATGCTAGCTCGCCTTACAAGAAACAAACTCTGCTTTTGAGAAAAGAGCACTCTTCTACTCTATTGTGTTTCCTATGGTGTCTGAACAGTGAGCTTCCTCAGAACAAAAGAACTGTGCTTCCTACACACGCGGGCCATATCTAGTTCAACTCTGCTTAGGAAACTGACAAGAACAGTAGCTCCTCTTCAGTCCAATACACTGTACTTGCTGGGAACAGACGCGAGAGCTATTTGCACTGTATATGGCAATGGGAGAGCAATAGTTACTTTCCTTACCAGAAAACAACTCTTGCTCGTAGGACCAGAAACTGCATGGTATTCAACTCCATTTAGGACTGGGAAACAAACGCTAGCTCGCCTTACAAGAAACACACTCTGCTTTTGAGAAAAGAGCACTCTTCTACTCTACTGTGTTTACTATGGGGTCCAAACATTGAGCTTGCTCAGAAAAAAAGAGCTGTGCTTCCTACACACACGGCCATACCTAGTTCAATTCTGCTTAGGAAACTGACAAGAACAGTAGATTCTTTTCAGTCCAATACCCTGTACTTGCTGGAAACAGACGCCAGTGCTATTTGCCCTGAGTATGACAATGGGAGCACAATAGTTTCTCTTCTTACGAGAAAACAACTCTTGCTCATAGGACCAAAAAATGCATGTGATTCAACTCCATTTAGGACTGGGAAACAAACGCTAGCTCGCCTTACAAGAAACACACTCTGCTTTTGAGAAAAGAGCACTCTTCTACTCTATTGTGTTTCCTATGGTGTCTGAACAGTGAGCTTGCTCAGAACAAAAGAACTGTGCTTCCTACACACGCGGGCCATATCTAGTTCAACTCTGCTTAGGAAACTGACAAGAACAGTAGCTCTTCTTTAGTCCAATATACTGTACTTGCTGGGAACAGACGCGAGAGCTATTTGCACTGTATATGGCAATGGGAGAGCAATAGTGACTTTCCTTACCAGAAAACAACTCTTGATCGTAGGACCAGAAACTGCATGGTATTCAACTCCATTTAGGACTGGGAAACAAACGCTAGCTCGCCTTAAAAGAAACACACTCTGCTTTTGAGAAAAGAGCACTCTTCTACTCTACTGTGTTTCCTATGGGGTCCAAACATTGAGTTTGCTCAGAACAAAAGAGCTGTGCTTCCTACACACACGGCCATACCTAGTTCAATTCTGCTTAGGAAACTGACAAGAACAGTAGATTCTTTTCAGTCCAATACCCTGTACTTTCTGGAAACAGACGCCAGTGCTATTTGCCCTGAGTATGACAATGGGAGCACAATAGTGACTCTTCTTACCAGAAAACAACTCTTGCTCGTAGGACCAAAAACTGCATGTGATTCAACTCCATTTAGGACTGGGAAACAAACGCTAGCTCGCCTTACAAGAAACACACTCTGGTTTTTAGAAAAGAGCACTCTTCTACTCTACTGTGTTTCCTATGTAGTCTGAACAGTGAGCTTGCTCAGAACAAAAGAACTGTGCTTCCTACACACACGGGCCATATCTAGTTCAACTCTGCTTAGGAAACTGACAAGAACAGTAGCTCCTCTTCAGTCCAATACACTGTAGTTGCTGGGAACAGACACGAGAGCTATTTGCACTGTGTATGGCAATGGGAGCTCAATAGTGACTTTCCTTACCAGAAAACAACTCTTGCTCTTAGGACCAGAAACTGCATGGTATGCAACTCCATTTAGGACTGGGAAACAAACGCTAGCTCGCCTTACAAGAAACACACTCTGCTTTTGAGAAAAGAGCACTCTTCTACTCTACTATGTTTCCTATGGGCTCTAAACAGTGAGCTTGCTCAGAACAAAAGAGCTTTGCTTTCTACACACACGGGCCATACCTAGTTCAATTCTGCTTAGGAAACTGACAAGAACAGTAGATTCTCTTCAGTCCAATACCCTGTACTTGCTGGAAACAGACGCCAGTGCTATTTGCCCTGAGTATGACAATGGGAGCACAATAGTGACTCTTCTTACCAGAAAACAACTCTTGCTCGTAGGACCAAAAACTGCATGTGATTCAACTCCATTTAGGACTGGGAAACAAACGCTAGCTCGCCTTACAAGAAACACACTCTGCTTCTGACAAAAGAGCACTCTTCTACTCTACTGTGTTTCCTATAGGGTCAGAAGAGTGAGCTTGCTCTGAACAAAAGAACTGTGCTTCCTACACACGGGCCATATTTAGTTCAATTCTGCTTAGATAACTGACAAGAGCAGTAGATCCTCTTCAGTCCAATACACTGTACATGTTTTGAACAGACGCCAGTGCTTTTTGCCCTGTGTATGACAATGGGAGCGCAATAGTGATTCTTCTTACCAGAAAACATCTCTTGCTCATAGGACCAGAAACTGCATGTGATTCAACTCCACTTAGGACTGGGAAACAAACGCTAGCTCGCCTTACAAGAAACACACTCTGCTTTTGAGAAAAGAGCACCCTTCTACTCTACTGTGTTTCCTATAGGGCCAGAACAGTGAGCTTGCTCAGAACAAAAGAACTGTGCTTCCTCCACACACGGGCCATATTTAGTTCAATTCTGCTTAGGAAACTGACAAGAACAGTAGATGCTCTTCAGTCCAATACACTGTACATGCTGGGAACAGACGCCAGTGCTTTATGCGCTGTGTATTACAATAGGAGCACAATAGTGACTCTTCTTACCAGAAAACATCTCTTGCTCGTAGGACCAGAAACTGCATGTGATTCAACTCCATTTAGGACTGGGAAACAAAGGCTAGCTCGCCATACAAGAAACACTTTCTGCTTTTGAGAAAAGAGCACTCTTCTACTCTACTGTGTTTCCTATGGTGTCTGAACAGTGAGCTTGCTCAGAACAAAAGAACTGTGCTTTCTACACACGCGGGCCATATCTAGTTCAACTGTGCTTAGGAAACTGACAAGAGCAGTAGCTCCTCTTCAGTCCAATACACTGTACTTGCTGGGAACAGACGCGAGAGCTTTTTGCACTGTATATGGCAATGGGAGAGCAATAGTGACTTTCTTAACCAGAAAACAACTCTTGCTCGTAGGACCAGAAACTGCATGGTATTCAACTCCATTAAGTCTGGGAAACAAACGCTAGCTCGCAATACAAGAAACACACTCTGCTTTTGAGAAAAGAGCACTCTTGTACTCTACTGTGTTTCCTATAGGGTCAGAACAGTGAGCTTGCTCAGAACAAAAGAACTGTGCTTCCTACACACACAGGCCATATTTAGTTCAATTCTGCTTAGAAAACTGACAAGAGCAGTAGATCCTCTTCAGTCCAATACACTGTACATGCTGGGAACAGACGCCAGTGCTTTTTGCCCTGTGTATAACAATGGGAGCGCAATAGTGACTCTTCTTAACAGAAAACAACTCTTGCTCATAGGACCAGAAACTGCATGTGATTCAACTCCACTCAGGACTGGGAAACAAACGCTAGCTCGCCTTACAAGAAACACTTTCTGCTTTTGAGAAAAGAGCACTCTTCTACTCTACTGTGTTTCCTATGGTGTCTGAACAGTGAGCTTGCTCAGAACAAAAGAACTGTGCTTCCTACACACACGGGCCATATCTAGTTCAACTCTGCTTAGGAAACTGACAAGAACAGTAGATTCTCTTCAGTCCAATACACTGTACTTGCTGGGAACAGACGCGAGAGCTATTTGCACTGTATATGGCAATGGGAGCGCAATAGTGACTTTCTTTACCAGAAAACAACTCTTGCTCGTAGGACCAGAAACTGCATGGTATTCAACTCCATTTAGGACTGGGAAACAAACGCTAGCTCGCCTTACAAGAAACGCACTCTGCTTTTGAGAAAACAGCACTCTTCTACTCTACTGTGTTTCCTATAGGGCCAGAACAGTGAGCTTGCTCAGAAAAAAAGAACTGTGCTTCCTACACACACGGGCCATATTTAGTTCAATTCTGCTTAGGAAACTGACAAGAACAATAGATCCTTTTCAGTCCAATACACTGTACATGCTGGGAACAGACGCCAGTGCTTTTTGCCTGTGTAAGACATTGGGTGCGCAATAGTGACTCTTCTTACCAGAAAACATCTCTTGCTCGTAGGTCCAGAAACTGCATGTGATTCAACTCTATTTAGGACTGGGAAACAAACGCTAGCTCGCCTTACAAGAAACACACTCTGCTTTTGAGAAAAGAGCACTCTTCTACTCTACTGTGTTTCCTATGGTGTCTGAACAGTGAGCTTGCTCAGAACAAAAGAACTGTGCTTCCTACACACGCGGGCCATATCTAGTTCAACTCTGCTTAGGAAACTGACAAGAACAGTAGCTCCTCTTCAGTCCAATACACTGTACTTGCTGGGAACAGACGCGAGAGCTATTTGCACTGTATATGGCAATGGGAGAGAAACAGTGACTTTCCTTACCAGAAAACAACTCTTGCTCGTAGGACCAGAAACTGCATGGTATTCAACTCCATTAAGACTGGGAAACAAACGCTAGCTCGCCTTACAAGAAACACACTCTTCTTTTGAGAAAAGAGCACTCTTCTACTCTACTGTGTTTCCTATGGGGTCCAAACATTGAGCTTGCTCAGAACAAAAGAGCTGTGCTTCCTACACACTCGTCCATACCTAGTTCAATTCTGCTTAGGAAACTGACAAGAACAGTAGATTCTTTTCAGTCCAATACCCTGTACTTGCTGGAAACAGACGCCAGTGCTATTTGCCATGAGTATGACAATGGGAGCACAATAGTGACTCTTCTTAACAGAAAACAACTCTTGCTCGTCGGACCAAAAACTGCATGTGATTCAACTCCATTTAGGACTGGGAAACAAACGCTAGCTCGCCTTACAAGAAACACACTCTGCTTTTGAGAAAAGAGCACTCTTCTACTCTATTGTGTTTCCTATGGTGTCTGAACAGTGAGCTTGCTCAGAACAAAAGAACTGTGCTTCCTACACACGCGGGCCATATCTAGTTCAACTCTGCTTAGGAAACTGACAAGAACAGTAGCTCCTCTTCAGTCCAATACACTGTACTTGCTGGGAACAGACGCGAGAGCTATTTGCACTGTATATGGCAATGGGAGAGCAATAGTTACTTTCCTTACCAGAAAACAACTCTTGCTTGTAGGACCAGAAACTGCATGGTATTCAACTCCATTTAGGACTGGGAAACAAACGCTAGCTCGCCTTACAAGAAACACACTCTGCTTTTGAGAAAAGAGCACTCTTCTACTCTACTGTGTTTACTATGGGGTCCAAACATTGAGCTTGCTCAGAAAAAAAGAGCTGTACTTCCTACACACACGGCCATACCTAGTTCAATTCTGCTTAGGAAACTGACAAGAACAGTAGATTCTTTTCAGTCCAATACCCTGTACTTGCTGGAAACAGACGCCAGTGCTATTTGCCCTGAGTATGACAATGGGAGCACAATAGTTTCTCTTCTTATGAGAAAACAACTCTTGCTCATAGGACCAAAAAATGCATGTGATTCAACTCCATTTAGGACTGGAAAACAAACGCTAGCTCGCCTTACAAGAAACACACTCTGCTTTTGAGAAAAGAGCACTCTTCTACTCTATTGTGTTTCCTATGGTGTCTGAACAGTGAGCTTGCTCAGAACAAAAGAACTGTGCTTCCTACACACGCGGGCCATATCTAGTTCAACTCTGCTTAGGAAACTGACAAGAACAGTAGCTCCTCTTCAGTCCAATACACTGTACTTGCTGGGAACAGACGCGAGAGCTATTTGCACTGTATATGGCAATGGGAGAGCAATAGTGACTTTCCTTACCAGAAAACAACTCTTGCTCGTAGGACCAGAAACTGCATGTGATTCAACTCCATTTAGGACTGGGAAACAAACGCTAGCTCGCCTTAAAAGAAACACACTCTGCTTTTGAGAAAAGAGCATCTTCTACTCTACTGTGTTTCCTATGGGGTCCAAACATTGAGTTTGCTCATAACAAAAGAGCTGTGCTTCCTACACACACGGCCATACCTAGTTCAATTCTGCTTAGGATACTGACAAGAACAGTAGATTCTTTTCAGTCCAATACCCTGTACTTTCTGGAAACAGACGCCAGTGCTATTTGCCCTGAGTATGACAATGGGAGCACAATAGTGACTCTTCTTACCAGAAAACAACTCTTGCTCATAGGACCAAAAACTGCATGTGATTCAACTCCATTTAGGACTGGGAAACAAACGCTAGCTCGCCTTACAAGAAACACACTCTGGTTTTTAGAAAAGAGCACTCTTCTACTCTACTGTGTTTCCTATGTAGTCTGAACAGTGAGCTTGCTCAGAACAAAAGAACTGTGCTTCCTACACACACGGGCCATATCTAGTTCAACTCTGCTTAGGAAACTGACAAGAACAGTAGCTCCTCTTCAGTCCAATACACTGTAGTTGCTGGGAACAGACGCGAGAGCTATTTGCACTGTGTATGGCAATGGGAGCTCAATAGTGACTTTCCTTACCAGAAAACAACTCTTGCTCTTAGGACCAGAAACTGCATGTGATTCAACTCCATTTAGGAGTGGGAAACAAACGCTAGCTCGCCTTACAAGAAACACACTCTGCTTTTGAGAAAAGAGCACTCTTCTACTCTACTATGTTTCCTATGGGGTCCAAACAGTGAGCTTGCTCAGAACAAAAGAGCTTTGCTTTCTACACACACGCGCAATACCTAGTTCAATTCTGCTTAGGAAACTGACAAGAACAGTAGATTCTCTTCAGTCCAATACCCTGTACTTGCTGAAAACAGACGCCAGTGCTATTTGCCCTGAGTATGACAATGGGAGCACAATAGTGACTCTTCTTACCAGAAAACAACTCTTGCTCGTAGGACCAAAAACTGCATGTGATTCAACTCCATTTAGGACTGGGAAACAAACGCTAGCTCGCCTTACAAGAAACACACTCTGCTTCTGACAAAAGAGCACTCTACTACTCTACTGTGTTTCCTGTAGGGTCAGAACAGTGAGCTTGCTCTGAACAAAAGAACTGTGCTTCCTACACACACGGCCCATATTTAGTTCAATTCTGCTTAGATAACTGACAAGAGCAGTAGATCCTCTTCAGTCCAATACACTGTACATGTTTTGAACAGACGCCAGTGCTTTTTGCCCTGTGTATGACAATGGGAGCGCAATAGTGATTCTTCTTACCAGAAAACATCTCTTGCTCATAGGACCAGAAACTGCATGTGATTCAACTCCACTTAGGACTGGGAAACAAACGCTAGCTCGCCTTACAAGAAACACACTCTGCTTTTGAGAAAAGAGCACTCTTCTACTCTACTGTGTTTCCTATAGGGCCAGAACAGTGAGCTTGCTCAGAACAAAAGAACTGTGCTTCCTCCACACACGGGCCATATTTAGTTCAATTCTGCTTAGGAAACTGACAAGAACAGTAGATCCTCTTCAGTCCAATACACTGTACATGCTGGGAACAGACGCCAGTGCTTTATGCGCTGTGTATGACAATAGGAGCACAATAGTGACTCTTCTTACCAGAAAACATCTCTTGCTCGTAGGACCAGAAACTGCATGTGATTCAACTCCATTTAGGACTGGGAAACAAACGCTAGCTCGCCTTACAAGAAACACACTCTGCTTTTGAGAAAAGAGCACTCTTCTACTCTACTGTGTTTCCTATGGTGTCTGAACAGTGAGCTTGCTCAGAACAAAAGAACTGTGCTTTCTACACACGCGGGCCATATCTAGTTCAACTCTGCTTAGGAAACTGACAAGAACAGTAGCTCCTCTTCAGTCCAATACACTGTACTTGCTGGGAACAGACGCGAGAGCTTTTTGCACTGTATATGGCAATGGGAGAGCAATAGTGACTTTCCTTACCAGAAAACAACTCTTGCTCGTAGGACCAGAAACTGCATGGTATTCAACTCCATTAAGTCTGGGAAACAAACGCTAGCTCGCAATACAAGAAACACACTCTGCTTTTGAGAAAAGAGCACTCTTGTACTCTACTGTGTTTCCTATAGGGTCAGAACAGTGAGCTTGCTCAGAACAAAAGAACTGTGCTTCCTACACACACAGGCCATATTTAGTTCAATTCTGCTTAGAAAACTGACAAGAGCAGTAGATCCTCTTCAGTCCAATACACTGTACATGCTGGGAACAGACGCCAGTGCTTTTTGCCCTATGTATAACAATGGGAGCGCAATAGTGACTCTTCTTAACAGAAAACAACTCTTGCTCATAGGACCAGAAACTGCATGTGATTCAACTCCACTTAGGACTGGGAAACAAACGCTAGCTCACCTTACAAGAAACACTTTCTGCTTTTGAGAAAAGAGCACTCTTCTACTCTACTGTGTTTCCTATGGTGTCTGAACAGTGAGCTTGCTCAGAACAAAAGAACTGTGCTTCCTACACACACGGGCCATATCTAGTTCAACTCTGCTTAGGGAACTGACAAGAACAGTAGATTCTCTTCAGTCCAATACACTGTACTTGCTGGGAACAGACGCGAGAGCTATTTGCACTGTATATGGCAATGGGAGCGCAATAGTGACTTTCTTTACCAGAAAACAACTCTTGCTCGTTGGACCAGAAACTGCATGGTATTCAACTCCATTTAGGACTGGGAAACAAACGCTAGCTCGCCTTACAAGAAACACACTCTGCTTTTGAGAAAAGAGCACTCTTCTACTCTACTGTGTTTCCTATAGGGCCAGAACAGTGAGCTTGCTCAGAAAAAAAGAACTGTGCTTCCTACACACACGGGCCATATTTAGTTCAATTCTGCTTAGGAAACTGACAAGAACAATAGATCCTCTTCAGTCCAATACACTGTACATCCTGGGAACAGACGCCAGTGCTTTTTGCCCTGTGTAAGACATTGGGTGCGCAATAGTGACTCTTCTTACCAGAAAACATCTCTTGCTCGTAGGTCCAGAAACTGCATGTGATTCAACTCTATTTAGGACTGGGAAACAAACACTAGCTCGCCTTACAAGAAACACACTCTGCTTTTGAGAAAAGAGCACTCTTCTACTCTACTGTGTTTCCTATGGTGTCTGAACAGTGAGCTTGCTCAGAACAAAAGAACTGTGCTTCCTACACACGCGGGCCATATCTAGTTCAACTCTGCTTAGGAAACTGACAAGAACAGTAGCTCCTCTTCAGTCCAATACACTGTATTTGCTGGGAACAGACGCCAGAGCTATTTGCACTGTATATGGCAATGGGAGAGAAATAGTGACTTTCCTTACCAGAAAACAACTCTTGCTCGTAGGACCAGAAACTGCATGGCATTCAACTCCATTTAGGACTGGGAAACAAACGCTAGCTCGCCTTACAAGAAACACACTCTTCTTTTGAGAAAAGAGCACTCTTCTACTCTACTGTGTTTCCTATGGGGTCCAAACATTGAGCTTGCACAGAACAAAAGAGCTGTGCTTCCTACACACGTCCATACCTAGTTCAATTCTGCTTAGGAAACTGACAAGAACAGTAGATTCTTTTCAGTCCAATACCCTGTACTTGCTGGAAACAGACGCCAGTGCTATTTGCCATGAGTATGACAATGGGAGCACAATAGTGACTCTTCTTACCAGAAAACAACTCTTGCTCGTCGGACCAAAAACTGCATGTGATTCAACTCCATTTAGGACTGGGAAACAAACGCTAGCTCGCCTTACAAGAAACACACTCTGCTTTTGAGAAAAGAGCACTCTTCTACTCTATTGTGTTTCCTATGGTGTCTGAACAGTGAGCTTGCTCAGAACAAAAGAACTGTGCTTCCTACACACGCGGGCCATATCTAGTTCAACTCTGCTTAGGAAACTGACAAGAACAGTAGCTCCTCTTCAGTCCAATACACTGTACTTGCTGGGAACAGACGCGAGAGCTATTTGCACTGTATATGGCAATGGGAGAGAAATAGTGACTTTCCTTACCAGAAAACAACTCTTGCTCGTAGGACCAGAAACTGCATGGTATTCAACTCCATTAAGACTGGGAAACAAACGCTAGCTCGCCTTACAAGAAATACACTCTTCTTTTGAGAAAAGAGCACTCTTATACTCTACTGTGTTTCCTATGGGGTCCAAACATTGAGCTTGCTCAGAACAAAAGAGCTGTGCTTCCTACACACACGTCCATACCTAGTTCAATTCTGCTTAGGAAACTGACAAGAACAGTAGATTCTTTTCAGTCCAATACCCTGTACTTGCTGGAAACAGACGCCAGTGCTATTTGCCATGAGTATGACAATGGGAGCACAATAGTGACTCTTCTTACCAGAAAACAACTCTTGCTCGTCGGACCAAAAACTGCATGTGATTCAACTCCATTTAGGAGTGGGAAACAAACGCTAGCTCGCCTTACAAGAAACACACTCTGCTTTTGAGAAAAGAGCACTCTTCTACTCTACTGTGTTTCCTATAGGGTCAGAACAGTGAGCTTGCTCAGAACAAAAGAACTGTGCTTCCTACACACATGGGCCATATTTAGTTCAATTCTGCTTAGATAACTGACAAGAGCAGTAGATCCTCTTCAGTCCAATACACTGTACATGTTTTGAAGAGACGCCAGTGCTTTTTGCCCTGTGTATGACAATGGGAGCGCAATAGTGATTCTTCTTACCAGAAAACACCTCTAGCTCATAGGACCAGAAACTGCATGTGATTCAACTCCACTTAGGACTGGGAAACAAACGCTAGCTCGCCTTACAAGAAACACACTCTGCTTTTGAGAAAAGAGCACTCTTCTACTCTACTGTGTTTCCTATAGGGCCAGAACAGTGAGCTTGCTCAGAAAAAAAGAACTGTGCTTCCTACACACACGGGCCATATCTAGTTCAACTCTGCTTAGGAAACTGACAAGAACAGTAGATTCTCTTCAGTCCAATACACTGTACTTGCTGGGAACAGACGCGAGAGCTATTTGCACTGTATATGGCAATGGGAGCACAATAGTGACTTTCTTTACCAGAAAACAACTCTTGCTCGTAGGACTAGAAACTGCATGGTATTCAACTCCATTTAGGACTGGGAAACAAACGCTAGCTCGCCTTACAAGAAACACACTCTGCTTTTGAGAAAAGAGCACTCTTCTACTCTACTGTGTTTCCTATAGGGCCAGAACAGTGAGCTTGCTCAGAAAAAAAGAACTGTGCTTCCTAAACACACGGGCCATATTTAGTTCAATTCTGCTTAGGAAACTGACAAGAACAGTAGATCCTCTTCAGTCCAATACACTGTACATGCTGGGAACAGACGCCAGTGCTTTATGCCCTGTGTATGACAATGGGAGCGCAATAGTGACTCTTCTTACCAGAAAACATCTCTTGCTCGTAGGACCAGAAACTGCATGTGATTCAACTCCATTTAGGACTGGGAAACAAACGCTAGCTCGCCTTACAAGAAACACACTCTGCTTTTGAGAAAAGAGCACGCTTCTACTCTACTGTGTTTCCTATGTTGTCTGAACAGTGAGCTTGCTCAGAACAAAAGAACTGTGCTTCCTACACACGCGGGCCATATCTAGTTCAACTCTGCTTAGGAAACTGACAAGAACAGTAGCTCCTTTTCAGTCCAATACACTGTACTTGCTGGGAACAGACGCGAGAGCTTTTTACACTGTATATGGCAATGGGAGAGCAATAGTGACTTTCCTTACCAGAAAACAACTCTTGCTCGTAGGACCAGAAACTGCATGGTATTCAACTCCATTAAGTCTGGGAAACAAACGCTAGCTCGCCTTACAAGAAACACACTCTGCTTTTGAGAAAAGAGCACTCTTGTACTCTACTGTGTTTCCTATAGGGTCAGAACAGTGAGCTTGCTCAGAACAAAAGAACTGTGCTTCCTACACACACGGGCCATATTTAGTTCAATTCTGCTTAGAAAACTGACAAGAGCAGTAGATCCTCTTCAGTCCAATACACTGTACATGCTGGGAACAGACGCCAGTGCTTTTTGCCCTGTGTATAACAATGGGAGCGCAATAGTGACTCTTCTTAACAGAAAACAACTCTTGCTCATAGGACCAGAAACTGCATGTGATTCAACTCCACTTAGGACTGGGAAACAAAGGCTAGCTCGCCTTACAAGAAACACTTTCTGCTTTTGAGAAAAGAGCACTCTTCTACTCTACTGTGTTTCCTATGGTGTCTGAACAGTGAGCTTGCTCAGAACAAAAGAACTGTGCTTCCTACACACACGGGGCATATCTAGTTCAACTCTGCTTAGGAAACTGACAAGAACAGTAGATTCTCTTCAGTCCAATACACTGTACTTGCTGGGAACAGACGCGAGAGCTATTTGCACTGTATATGGCAATGGGAGCGCAATAGTGACTTTCTTTACCAGAAAACAACGCTTGCTCGTAGGACCAGAAACTGCATGGTATTCAACTCCATTTAGGACTGGGAAACAAACGCTAGCTCGCCTTACAAGAAACACACTCTGCTTTTGAGAAAAGAGCACTCTTCTACTCTAATGTGTTTCCTATAGGGCCAGAACAGTGAGCTTGCTCAGAAAAAAAGAACTGTGCTTCCTACACACACGGGCCATATTTAGTTCAATTCTGCTTAGGAAACTGACAAGAACAGTAGCTCCTCTTCAGTCCAATACACTGTACATGCTGGGAACAGACGCCAGTGCTTTTTGCCCTGTGTATGACAATGAGAGCGCAATAGTGACTCTTCTTACCATAAAACATCTCTTGCTCGTAGGACCAGAAACTGCATGTGATTCAACTCCATTTGGACTGGGAAACAAACGCTAACTCGCCTTACAAGAAACACTTTCTGCTTTTGAGAAATGAGCACTCTTCTACTCTACAGTGTTTCCTATGTTTCTGAACAGTGAGCTTGCTGAGAACAAAGAACTGTGCTTCCTACACACACAGGCCATATCTAGTTCAACTCTGCTTAGAAAACTGACAAGAACAGTAGCTCCTCTTCAGTCCAATACACTGTACTTGCTGGGAACAGATGCGAGAGCTATTTGCACTGTGTATGGCAATGGGAGCACAATAGTGACTTTCCTTACCAGAAAACAATTCTTGCTCGTAGGACCAGAAACTGCATGTGATTCAACTCCATTTGGGACTTGGAAACAAACGCTAGCTCGCCTTACAAGAAACACAGTCAGCTTTTGAGAAAGGAGCACTCTTCTACTCTACTGTGTTTCCCATAGTGCCAGAACAGTGAGCTTGCTCAGAACAAAAAACTCTGCTTCCTACACACAGGGCCATACCTAGTTCAATTCTGCTTAGCAAACTGACAAGAACAGTAGATCCTCTTCAGTTCAATACACTGTACTTGCTGGAAATAGATGCCAGTGCTATTTGCCCTGAGTATGACAATGGGAGCACAATAGTTACTCTTCTTACAGAAAACAACTCTTGCTCGTTGGACCAAAAACTGCATGTGATTCAACTCCATTTAGGAGTGGGAAACAAACGCTAGCTCGCCTTCTAAGAAACACACTCTGCTTTTGAGAAAAGAGCACTCTTCTACTCTACTGTGTTTCCTATAGGGTCAGAACAGTGAGCTTGCTCAGAACAAAAGAACTGTGCTTCCTACACACACGGGCCATATTTAGTTCAATTCTGCTTAGATAACTGACAAGAACAGTAGATCCTCTTCAGTCCAATACACTGTACATGCTGTAAACAGACGCCAGTGCTTTTTGCCCTGTGTATGACAATGGGAGCGCAATAGCGATTCTTCTTACCAGAAAACATCTCTTGCTCATAGGACCAGAAACTGCATGTGATTCCTCCACACACGGGCCATATTTACTTCAATTCTGCTTAGGAAACTGACAAGAACAGTAGATCCTCTTCAGTCCAATACCCTGTACTTGCTGGAAACAGACGCCAGTGCTATTTGCCCTGAGTATGCCAATGGGAGCGCAATAGTGACTCATTTTATCAGAAAACATCTCTTGCTCATAGGACCAGAAACTGCATGTGATTCAACTCCACTTAGGACTGGGAAACAAACGCTAGCTTGCCTTCCAAGAAACACTTTCTGCTTTTGAGAAAAGAGCACTCTTCTACTCTACTGTGTTTCCTATGGTGTCTGAACAGTGAGCTTGCTCAGAACAAAAGAACTGTGCTTCCTACACACAGGGCCATACCTAGTTCAATTCTGCTTAGCAAACTGACAAGAACAGTAGATCCTCTTCAGTTCAATACACTGTACTTGCTGGAAATAGATGCCAGTGCTATTTGCCCTGAGTATGACAATGGGAGCACAATAGTTACTCTTCTTACAGAAAAGAACTCTTGCACGTAGGACCAAAAACTGCATGTGATTCAACTCCATTTAGGAGTGGGATACAAACGCTAGCTCGCCTTCCAAGAAACACACTCTGCTTTTGAGAAAAGAGCACTCGTCTACTCTACTGTGTTTCCTATAGGGTCAGAACAGTGAGCTTGCTCAGAACAAAAGAACTGTGCTTCCTACACACAGGGCCATATCTAGTTCAACTCTGCTTAGGAAACTGACAAGAACAGTAGATTCTCTTCAGTCCAATACACTGTAGTTGCTGGGAACAGACGCGAGAGCTATTTGCACTGTGTATGGCAATGGGAGCTCAATAGTGACTTTCCTTACCAGAAAACAACTCTTGCTCTTAGGACCAGAAACTGCATGGTATGCAACTCCATTTAGGACTGGGAAACAAACGCTAGCTCGCCTTACAAGAAACACACTCTGCTTTTGAGAAAAGAGCACTCTTCTACTCTACTGTGTTTCCTATGGTGTCCAAACAGTGAGCTTGCTCAGAACAAAAGAGCTTTGCTTCCTACACACACGGGCCATACCTAGTTCAATTCTGCTTAGGAAACTGACAAGAACAGTAGATTCTCTTCAGTCCAATACCCTGTACTTGCTGGAAACAGAAGCCAGTGCTATTTGCCCTGAGTATGACAATGGGAGCACAATAGTGACTCTTCTTACCAGAAAACAACTCTTGCTCATAGGACCAGAAACTGCATGTGATTCAACTCCACTTAGGACTGGGAAACAAACGCTAGCTCGCCTTACAAGAAACACTTTCTGCTTTTGAGAAAAGAGCACTCTTCTACTCTACTGTGTTTCCTATGGTGTCTGAACAGTGAGCTTGCTCAAAACAAAAGAACTGTGCTTCCTACACACACAGGCCATATCTAGTTCAACTCTGCTTAGGAAACTGACAAGAACAGTAGATTCTCTTCAGTCCAATACACTGTACTTGCTGGGAACAGACGCGAGAGCTATTTGCACTGTATATGGCAATGGGAGCGCAATAGTGACTTTCTTTACCAGAAAACAACTCTTGCTCGTAGGACCAGAAACTGCATGGTATTCAACTCCATTTAGGACTGGGAAACAAACGCTAGCTCGCCTTACAAGAAACACACTCTGCTTTTGAGAAAAGAGCACTCTTCTACTCTACTGTGTTTCCTATGGGGTCCAAACATTGAGCTTGCTCAGAACAAAAGAGCTGTGCTTCCTACACACACGGCCATACCTAGTTCAATTCTGCTTAGGAAACTGACAAGAACAGTAGATTCTTTTCAGTCCAATACCCTGTAATTGCTGGAAACAGACGCCAGTGCTATTTGCCCTGAGTATGACAATGGGAGCACAATAGTGACTCTTCTTACCAGAGAACAACTCTTGCTCGTCGGACCAAAAACTGCATGTGATTCAACTCCATTTAGGACTGGGAAACAAACGCTAGCTCGCCTTACAAGAAACACACTCTGCTTTTGAGAAAAGAGCACTCTTCTACTCTACTGTGTTTCCTATATGGTCAGAACAGTGAGCTTACTCAGAACAAAAGAACTGTGCTTCCTACACACACGGGCCATATTTAGTTCAATTCTGCTTAGAAAACTGACAAGAACAGTAGATCCTCTTCAGTCCAATACACTGTACATGCTGGGAACAGACGCCAGTGCTTTTTGCCCTGTGTATGACAATGGGAGCGCAATAGTGACTCTTCTTACCAGAAAACATCTCTTGCTCATAGGACCAGAAACTGCATGTGATTCAACTCCACTTAGGACTTGGAAACAAACGCTAGCTCGCCTTACAAGAAACACTTTCTGCTTTTGAGAAAAGAGCACTCTTCTACTCTACTGTGTTTCCTTTAGGGCCAGAACAGTGAGCTTGCTCAGAACAAAAGAACTGTGCTTCCTACACACACGATCCATATTTAGTTCAATTCTGCTTAGGAAACTGACAAGAACAGTAGATCCTCTTCAGTCCAATACACTGTACATGCTGGGAACAGACGCCAGTGCTTTTTGCCCTGTGTATGACAATGGGAGCGCAATAGTGACTCTTCTTACCAGAAAACATCTCTTGCTCATAGGACCAGAAACTGCATGTGATTCAACTCCACTTAGGACTGGGAAACAAACGCTAGCTCGCCTTCCAAGAAACACTTTCTGCTTTTGAGAAAAGAGCACTCTTCTTCTCTACTGTGTTTCCAATGGTGTCTGAACAGTGAGCTTGCTCAGAACAAAGGAACTGTGATTCCTACACACACGGCCCATATCTAGTTCAACTCTGCTTATGAAACTGACAAGAACAGTAGATTCTCTTCAGTCCAATACACTGTACTTGCTGGGAACTGACGCGAGAGCTATTTGCACTGTATATGGCAATGGGAGGGAAATAGTGACTTTCCTTACCAGAAAACAACTCTTGCTCGTAGGACCAGAAACTGCATGTGATTCAACTCCATTTAGGACTGGGAAACAAACGCTGGCTTGCCTTACAAGAAACACACTCTGCTTTTGAGAAAAGAGCACTCTTCTACTCTACTGTGTTTCCAATGGGTTCCGAACAGTGAGCTTGCTCAGAACAAAAGAACTGTGCTTCCTACACACACGGGCCATATCTAGTTCAATGCTGCTTAGGAAACTGACAAGAACAGTAGCTCCTCTTCAGTCCAATACACTGGACTTGCTGGGAACAGACGAGAGTGCTATTTGCACTGTGTATGGCAATGGGAGGGAAATAGTGACTTGCCTTACCAGAAAACAACTCTTGCTTATAGGACCAAAAACTGCATGTGATTCAACTCTATTTAGGACTGGGAAACAAACACTAGCTCGCCATACAAGAAACACACTCTGCTTTTGAGCAAAGAGCACTCTTCTACTCTACTGTGTTTCCTATAGGGCCAGAACAGTGAGCTTGCTCAGAACAAAAGAACTGTGCTTCCTACACACACGATCCATATTTAGTTCAATTCTGCTTAGGAAACTGACAAGAACAGTAGATCCTCTTCAGTCCAATACACTGTACATGCTGGGAACAGACGCCAGTGCTTTTTGCCCTGTGTATGACAATGGGAGCGCAATAGTGACTCTTCTTACCAGAAAACATCTCTTGCTCATAGGACCAGAAACTGCATGTGATTCAACTCCACTTAGGACTGGGAAACAAACGCTAGCTCGCCTTCCAAGAAACACTTTCTGCTTTTGAGAAAAGAGCACTCTTCTTCTCTACTGTGTTTCCAATGGTGTCTGAACAGTGAGCTTGCTCAGAACAAAGGAACTGTGATTCCTACACACACGGCCCATATCTAGTTCAACTCTGCTTATGAAACTGACAAGAACAGTAGATTCTCTTCAGTCCAATACACTGTACTTGCTGGGAACTGACGCGAGAGCTATTTGCACTGTATATGGCAATGGGAGGGAAATAGTGACTTTCCTTACCAGAAAACAACTCTTGCTCGTAGGACCAGAAACTGCATGTGATTCAACTCCATTTAGGACTGGGAAACAAACGCTGGCTTGCCTTACAAGAAACACACTCTGCTTTTGAGAAAAGAGCACTCTTCTACTCTACTGTGTTTCCAATGGGTTCCGAACAGTGAGCTTGCTCAGAACAAAAGAACTGTGCTTCCTACACACACGGGCCATATCTAGTTCAATGCTGCTTAGGAAACTGACAAGAACAGTAGCTCCTCTTCAGTCCAATACACTGGACTTGCTGGGAACAGACGAGAGTGCTATTTGCACTGTGTATGGCAATGGGAGGGAAATAGTGACTTGCCTTACCAGAAAACAACTCTTGCTTATAGGACCAAAAACTGCATGTGATTCAACTCTATTTAGGACTGGGAAACAAACACTAGCTCGCCATACAAGAAACACACTCTGCTTTTGAGCAAAGAGCACTCTTCTACTCTACTGTGTTTCCTATAGGGCCAGAACAGTGAGCTTGCTCAGAACAAAAGAACTGTGCTTCCTACACACACGGGCCATATTTAGTTCAATTCTGCTTAGGAAACTGACAAGAACAGTAGATCCTCTTCAGTCAAATACACTGTATATGCTGGGAACAGACGCGAGTGCTATTTGCTCTTTGTATGACAAAGGGAGCGCAATAGTGACTCTTCTCACCAGAAAACAACTCTTGCTCATAGGACAAAAAAACTGCATGTGATTCAACTCCATTTAGGACTGGGAAACAAATGCTAGCTCGCATTACAAGAAACACACTCTGCTTTTGAGAAAAGAGCACTGCTCTTCTCTACTATGTTTTCAATGGGGTCCGAACAGTAAGCTTGCTCAGACCAGAAGAACTGTGCTTCCTACACACACGGGCCATATCTAGTTCAACTATGCTTAGGAAACTGACAAGAACAGTAGCTCCTCTTCAGTCCAATACACTGTACATGCTGGGAACAGACGCGAGAGCTATTTGCACTGTGTATGGCAATGGAAGCGCAATAGCGACTTTCCTTACCAGAAAACAACTCTTGCTCGTAGGACCAAAAACTGCATGTGATTCAACTCCATTTAGGACTGGGAAACAAACGCTAGCTCGCCTTACAAGAAACACATTCTGTTTTTGAGAAAAGAGCACTCTTCTACTCTACTGTGTTTCCCATAGTGCAAGAACAGTGAGCTTGCTCTGAACTAAAGAACTGTGCTTCCGACACACAGGGCCATATCTAGTTCAACTCTGCTTATTAAACTGACAAGAACAGTAGATCCTCTTCAGTCCAATACACTGGACTTGCTGGGAACAGACGGGAGTGCTATTTGCACTGTGTATGGCAATGGGAGCGCAATAGTGACTTGCCTTACCAGAAAACAACTCTTGCTCATAGGACCAAAAACTGGATGTAATTTAACTGCATTTAGGACTGGGAAACAAATGCTAGCTCGCCTTACAAGAAACACACTCTGCTTTTGAGAAAAGAGCACTCTTCTACTCTACTGTGTTTCCTATAGGGCCAGAACAGTGAGCTTGCTCAGAACAAAAGAACTATGCTTCCTGAACACACGGGCCTTATTTAGTTCAATTCTGCTTAGGAAACTGACAAGAACAGTAGATCCTCTTCAGTTCAATACACTGTACATGCTGGGAACAGACGCCAGTGCTATTTGCCCTATGTATGACAATGGGAGCACAATAGTGACTCTTCTTACCAGAAAAAAACTCTTGCTCATAGGACCAAAAACTGCATGTGATTCAACTACATCTAGGACTGGGAAACAAACGCCAGCTCGCCTTACAAGAAACAGACTCTGCTTTTGAGAAAAGAGCACTCCTCTACTCTACTGTGTTTCCTATGGGGTCCGAACAGTAAGCTTGCTCAGAACAAAAGAACTGTGCTTCCTACACACACGGGCCATATCTAGTTCAACTCTGCTTAGGAAACTGACAAGAACAGTAGCTCCTCTTCAGTCCAATACACTGTACTTGCTGGGAACAGACGCCAGTGCTATTTGCACTGTTTATGGCAATGGGTGCGCAATAGTGACTTTCCTTACCAGAAAACAACTCTTGCTCGTAGGACCAAAAACTGCATGTGATTAAACTCCACTTAGGACTGGGAAACAAAGGCTATCTCGCCTTACAAGAAATACACTCTGCTTTTGAGAAAAGAGCACTCTTCTACTCTACTGTGTTTCCTATAGGGCCAGAACAGTGAGCTTGCTCAGAACAATAGAACTGTGCTTCCTACACACACGGGCCATATTTAGTTCAACTCTGCTTAGGAAACTGACAACAACTGTAGCTCCTCTTCAGTCCAATACACTGTACTTGCTGGGAATAGTCGCGAGAGCTATTTGCACTGTGTGTGGCATTGGGAGCACAACAGTGACTTTCCTTACCAGAAAAAAACTCTTGCTTGTAGGACCAAAAACTGCATGGGATTCAACTCCATTTAGGACTGGGAAACAAACGCTATCTCGCCTTACAAGAAACACACTCTGCTTTTGAGAAAACAGCACTCTTCTACTCTACTGTGTTTCCCATAGTGCCAGAACAGTGAGCTTGCTCAGAACAAAAGAACTGTGCTTCCTACACACACGGGCCATATCTAGTTGAACTCTGCTTAGGAAACTGACAAGAACAGTAGCTACTCTTCAGTCCCATACACTGTAGTTGCTGGGAACAGACGCCAGTGCTATTTGCTCTGTGTATTTCAATGGGAGCGCAATAGTGACTTTCCTTACCAGAAAACAACTCTTGCTCGTAGGACCAAAAACTGCATGGGATTCAACTCCATTTAGGACTGGGAAACAAACGCTAGCTCGCCTTACAAGAAATACACTCTGCTTTTGAGAAAAGAGCACTCTTCTACTCTACTGTGTTTCCCATAGTGCCAGAACAGTGAGCTTGCTCAGAACAAAGGAACTGTGCTTCCTACAAACAGGGGTCATATCTAGTTCAACTCTGCTTAGGAAACTGACAAGAACAGTAGCTCCTCTTCAGTCCAATACACTGCACTTGCTGGGAACAGACGCGAGAGCTATTTGCTCTGTGTATGGCAATGGGAGCACAATTGTGACTTTTCTTACCAGAAAACAATCCTTGCTCGTAGGACCAAAAACTGCATGGGATTCAACTCCATTTAGGACTGGGAAACAAACGCTAGCTCGCCTTACAAGAAACACACTCTGCTTTTGAGAAAAGAGCACTCTTCTACTCTACTGTTTTTCCCATAGTGCCAGAACAGTGAGCTTGCTCAGAACAATTGAAAAGTGCTTCCTACACACACGGCCATATCTAGTTCAATTCTGCTTAGGAAACTGACATGAACAGTAGATCCTCTCAGTCCAATACACTGTACATGCTGGGAACAGACGCCAGTGCTATTTGCCCTGTGCATGACAATGGGAGCACAATAGTGACTCTTCTTACCAGAAAACAACTCTTGCTCATAGGACCAAAAACTGCATGTGATTCAACTCCATTTAGGACTGGGAAACAAACGCTAGCTCGCCTTACAAGAAACACACTCTGCTTTTGAGAAAAGAGCACCCTTCTTCTCTACTGTGTTTCCTATGGGGTCCGAACAGTGAGCTTGCTCAGAACAAAAGAACTGTGCTTCCTACACACACGGGCCATATCTAGTTCAACTCTGCTTAGGAAACTGACAAGAACAGTAGCTCCTCTTCAGTCCAATACACTGGATTTGCTGGGAACAGACGGGAGTGCTATTTGCACTGTCTATGGCAATGGGAGCGAAATAGTGACTCTTCTTACCAGAAAACAACTCTTACTCATAGGACCAAAAACTGCATGGGATTCAACTCCATTTAGGAATGGGAAACAAAAGCTAGCTCGCCTTACAAGAAACACACTCTGCTTTTGAGCAAAGAGCACTCTTCTACTCTACTGTGTTTCCTATAGGGCCAGAACAGTGAGCTTGCTCAGAACAAAAGAACTGTGCTTCCTACACACACCGGCCATATCTAGTTCAATTCTGCTTAGGAAACTGACAAGAACAGTAGATCCTCTTCAGTCCAATACACTGTAATTGCTGGAAACAGAAGCCAGTGCTATTTGCCCTGAGTATGACAATGGGAGCACAATAGTGACTCTTCTTACCAGAAAACAACTCTTGCTCGTAGGACCAAAAACTGCATGTGATTCAACTCCATTTAAGACTGGGAAACAAACGCTAGCTCGCCTTACAAGAAACACACTCTGCTTTTGAGAAAAGAGCACTCTTCTACTCTACTGTGTTTCCCATAGAGCCAGAACAGTGAGCTTGCTCAGAACAAAAGAACTGTGCTTCCTACACACACGGGCCATATAGTTCAATTCTGCTTAGGAAACTGACAAGAACAATAGATCCTCTTCAGTCAAATACACTGTACATGCTGGGAACAGACGCGAGTGCTATTTGCCCTTTGTATGACAAAGGGAGCGCAATAGTGACTCTTCTTACCAGAAAACAACTTATGCTCATAGGACCAAAAACTGCATGTGATTCAACTCCATTTAGGACTGGGAAACAAACGCTAGCTCGCCTTACAAGAAACACACTCTGCTTTTGAGAAAAGAGCACTGCTCTTCTCTACTGTGTTTCCAATGGGGTCCCAACAGTAAGCTTGCTCAGATCAGAAGAACTGTGCTTCCTACACACTCGGCCATATCTAATTCAATTCTGCTAAGGAAACTGACAAGAACAGTAGATCCTCTTCAGTCCAATACACTGTACATGCTGGGAACAGACACCAGTGCTATTTGCCCTTTGTATGACAATGGGAGCGCAATAGTGACTCTTCTTACCAGAAAAAAACTCTTGCTCGTAGGACCAAAAACTGCATGAGATTCAACTCCATTTAGGACTGGGGAACAAACGCTAGCTCGCCTTACAAGAAACACACTCTGCTTTTGAGAAAAGAGCACTCTTCTACTCTACTGTTTTTCCTATAGGGCCAGAACAGTGAGCTTGCTCAGAACAAAACAACTGTGCTTCCTACACACACGGGCCATATTTAGTTCAATTCTGCTTAGGAAACTGACAAGAACAGTAGATCCTCTTCAGTCAAATACACTGTACATGCTGGGAACAGACGCGAGTGCTATTTGCCTTTTCTATGACAATGGGAGCGCAATAGTGACTCTTCTTACCAGAAAACAACTCTTACTCATAGGACCAAAAACTGCATGGGATTCAACTCCATTTAGTACTGGGAAACAAAAGCTAGCTCGCCTTACAAGAAACACACTCTGCTTTTGAGCAAAGAACACTCTTCTACTCTACTGTGTTTCCTAAAGGGCCAGAACAGTGAGCTTGCTCAGAACAAAAGAACTGTGCTTCCTACACACACGGGCCATATTTAGTTCAATTCTGCTTAGGAAACTGACAAGAACAGTAGATCCTCTTCAGTCCAATACACTGTACATGCTGGGAACAGACACCAGTGCTATTTGAACTTTGTATGACAATGGGAGCGCAATAGTGACTGTTCTTACCAGAAAACAACTCTTGCTCATAGGACCAAAAATTGCATGTGATTCAACTCCATTTAGGACTGGGAAACAAAAGCTAGCTCGCCTTACAAGAAACACACTCTGCTTTTGAGAAAAGAGCACTTTTCTACTCTACTGTGTTTCCTATAGGGTCAGAACAGTGAGCTTGCTCTGAACAAAAGAACTGTGCTTCCTACACACACGGGCCATATCTAGTTCAACTCTGCTTAGGAAACTGACAAGAACAGTAGCTCCTCTTCAGTCCAATACACTGTACTTGCTGGGAACAGACGCGAGAGCTATTTGCACTGTGTATGGCAATGGGAGCACAATAGTGACTTTTCTTTCCAGAAAAAAATTCTTGCTCGTAGGACCAAAAACTGCATGTGATTCAACTCCATTTAGGACTGGGAAACAAACGCTAGCTCGCCTTACAAGAAACACACTCTGCTTTTGAGAAAAGAGCACTGTTCTACCTTACTGTGTTTCCCAAAATGCCAGAACAGTGAGCTTGCTCAGAACAAAAGAACTGTGCTTCCTACACACACGGCCATATCTAGTTCAATTCTGCTTAGGAAACTGACAAGAACAGTAGATCCTCTTCAGTCCAATACACTGTACATGCTGGGAACAGACGCCAGTGCTATTTGCCCTGTGTATGACAAAGGGAGCACAATAGTGACTCTTCTTACCAGAAAACAACTCGTGGTCGTAGGACCAGAAATTGCATGTGATTCAACTCCATTTAAGACTGGGAAACAAACGCTAGCTCGCCTTACAAGAAACAAACTCTGCTTTTGAGAAAAGAGCACTCTTCTACTCTACTGTGTTTCCCATAGAGCCAGAAGAGTGAGCTTGCTCAGAACAAAAGAACTGTGCTTCCTACACACACGGGCCATATTTAGTTCAATTCTGCTTAGGAAACAGACAAGAACAGTAGATCCTCTTCAGTCAAATACACTGTACATGCTGGAAACAGACGCCCGTGCTATTTGCCCTTTGTATGGCAAAGGGAGCACAATAGTGACTCTTCTTACCAGAAAACAACTCTTGCTCATAGGACCAAAAACTGCATGTGATTCAACTCCATTTAGGACTGGGAAACAAACGCTAGCTCGCCTTACAACAAACACACGCTGCTTTTGAGAAAAGAGCACTCTTCAGCTCTACTGTGTTTCCTATGGAGTCCGAACAGTAAGCTTGCTCAGAACAAAAGAACTGTGCTTCCTACACACACGGGCCATATCTAGTTCAACTCTGCTTAGGAAACTGACAAGAACAGTAGCTACTCTTCAGTCGAATACACTGTAGTTGCTGGGAACAGACGCCAGTACTATTTGCACTGTGTATGGCAATGGGAGGGCAATAGTGACTTTCCTTACCAGAAAACAACTCTTGCTCGTAGGACCAAAAACTGCATGGGATTCAACTCCATTTAGGACTGGGAAACAAACGCTAGCTCGCCTTACAAGAAACACACTCTGCTTTTGAGAAAAGAGCACTCTTCTACTCTACTGTGTTTCCCATAGTGCCAGAACAGTGAGCTTGTTCAGAACAAAGGAACTGTGCTTCCTACACACAGGGGCCATATCTAGTTCAACTATGCTTAGGAAACTGACAAGAACAGTAGCTCCTCTTCAGTCCAATACACTGCACTTGCTGGGAACAGACGCGAGAGCTATTTGCCCTGTGTATGGCAATGGGAGCACAATAGTGACTTTTCTTACCAGAAAACAATTCTTGCTCGTAGGACCAAAAACTTCATGGGATTCAACTCCATTTAGGACTGGGAAACAAACGCTAGCTTGCCTTACAAGAAACACACTCTGCTTTTGAGAAAGGGCACTCTTCTACTCTACTGTGTTTCCCACAGTGCCAGAACAGTGAGCTTGCTCAGAACAAAAGAACTGTGCTTCCTACACACACCGGCCATATCTAGTTCAACTCTGCTTAGGAAACTGACAAGAACAGTAGCTCCTCTTCAGTCCAATACACTGTAGTTGCTGGGAACAGACTCCACTGCTTTTTACACTGTGTATGGCAATGTGAGCGCAATAGTGACTTTCCTTACCAGAAAACAAGTCTTGCTCGTAGGACCAAAAACTGCATGTGATTCAACTCCTTTTAGGACTGGGAAACAAACGCTATCTCACCTTACAATAAACACACTCTGCTTTTGAGAAAAGAGCACTCTTCTACTCTACTGTATTTCCCATAGAGCCAGAACAGTGAGCTTGCTCAGAACAAAAGAACTGTGCTTCCTACACACACGGGCCATATTTAGTTCAATTCTGCTTAGGAAACTGACAAGAGCAGTAGATCCTCTTCAGTCAAATACACTGTACATGCTGGAAACAGACGCCAGTGCTATTTGCCCTTTGTATGACAAAGGGAGCACAATAGTGACTCTTCTTACCAGAAAACAACTCTTGCTCATAGGAACAAAAACTGCATGTGATTCAACTCCATTTAGGACTGGGAAACAAACGCTGGCTCGCCTAACAAGAAACACACTCTGCTTTTGAGAAAAGAGCACTCTTCTACTCTATTGTGTTTCCCATAGAGCCAGAACAGTGAGCTTGCTCAGAACAAAAGAACTGTGCTTCCTACACACAGGGCCATATCTAGTTCAATTCTGCTTAGGAAACTGACAAGAACAGTAGATCCTCTTCAATCTAATACACTGTACTTGCTGGAAACAGACACCAGGGCTATTTGCCCTGAGTATGAAAATGGGAGCACAATAGTGACTCTTCTTACCAGAAAACAACTCTTGCTCGTAGGACCAAAAACTGCAAGTGATTCAACTCCATTTAGGACTGGGAAACAAACGCTAGCTCGCCTTAGAGGAAACACACTCTACTTTTGAGAAAAGAGCACTCTTCTACTCTACTGTGTTTCCTATAGGGACAGAACAGTCAGCTTGCTCAGAACAAAAGAACTGTGCTTCCTACACACACGGGCCATATTTAGTTCAATTCTGCTTAGGAAACTGACAAGAACAGTAGATCCTCTTCAGTCCAATACACTGTACATGCTGGGAACAGACACCAGTGCTATTTGCCTCTTGTATGACAATGGGAGCGCAAAAGTGACTCTTCTTACCAGAAAACAACTCGTGCTCGTAGGACCAAAAACTACATGTGATTCAACTCCATTTCGGACTGGGAAACAAACGCTAGCTCGACTTACAAGAAACACACTCTACTTTTGAGAAAAGAGCACTGCTCTTCTCTACTATGTTTCCAATGGGGTCCCAACAGTAAGCTTGCTCAGACCAGAAGAACTGTGCTTCCTACACACACGGGCCATATCTAGTTCAACTATGCTTAGGAAACTGACAAGAACAGTAGATCCTCTTCAGTCCAATACACTGTACATGCTGGGAACAGACACGAGAGCAATTTGCACTGTGTATGGCAATGGGAGCGCAATAGTGACTTTCCTTACCAGAAAACAACTCTTGCTCGTAGGACCAAAAACTGCATGTGAGTCAACTCCATTTAGGACTGGGAAACAAACGCTAGCTCACCTTACAAGAAACACACTCTGCTTTGAGAAAAGAGCACTCTTCTACTCTACTGTGTTTCCCATTGTGCCAGAACCGTGAGCTTGCTCAGAGCAAAAGAACTGTGCTTCCTACACACACGGCCAT
>NW_026737742.1:0-33342 GCF_949786415.1 Peromyscus eremicus | reverse complement strand
CTCAGAACAAAAGAACTGTGCTTCCTACACACAGGGGCCATATCTAGTTCAACTCTGCTTAGGAAACTGACAAGAACAGTAGCTCCGCTTCAGTCCAATACACTGTAATTGCTGGGAACAGACGCGAGAGCTATTTGCACTGTGTATGGAAATGGGAGCACAATAGTGACTTTCCTTACCAGAAAACAACTCTTGGTCGGAGGACCAAAAACTGCATGTGATTCAACTCCATTCAGGACTAGGAAACAAATGCTAGCTTGCCTTACAAGAAACACAATCTGCTTTTGAGAAAAGAGCACTCTTCTACTCTACTGTGTTTCCTAGGGGGTCTGAACAGTGAGCTTGCTCAGAACAAAAGAACTGTGCTTCTTACACACGCGGGCCATATCTAGTTCATCTCTGCTTAGGAAACTGACAAGAACAGTAGCTCCGCTTCAGTCCAATACACTGTACTTGCTGGGAACAGATGCGAGTGCTATTTGCACTGTGTATGGCAATGGGAGCGCAATAGTGACTTTATTACCAGAAAACAACTCTTGCTCCTAGGACCAAAAACTGCATGTGATTCAACTCCACTTAAGACTGGGAAACAAACGCTAGCTCGCCTTACAAAAAACACACTCTGCTTTTGAGAAAAGAGCACTCTTCTACTGTACTGTGTTTCTTATAAGGCCAGAAGAGTGAGCTTGCTCAGAACAAAAGAACTGTGCTTCCTACAAATACTGGCATATCTAGTTCAATTCTGCTTAGGAAACTGAAAAGAACAATAGCTCCTGTTCAGTCCAATACACTGTACTTGCTGGGAAAAGATGCGAGTGCTATTTACACTGTGTATGGCAATGGGAGCGCAACAGTGACTTTATTACCAGAAAACAACTCTTGCTCGTAGGACCAAAAACTGGATGTGATTCAACTCCATTTAGGACTGGGAAACAAACGCTAGCTCGACTAACAAGAAACACACTCTGCATTTGAGAAAAGAGCACTCTTCTACTCTACTGTGTTTCCTATGGGGTCCGAACAGTGAGCTTGCTCAGAACAAAAGAACTGTCCTTCCTACACACACGGGCCATATCTAGTTCAACTCTGCTTAGGAAACTGACAAGAACGGTAGCTCCTCCTCAGTCCAATACACTGTACTAGCTGGGAACAGACGCGAGTGCTATTTGCACTGTGTACGGCAATAGGAGCACAATAGTGACTTTCCTTACCAGAAAACAACTCTTGCTGGTAGCACCAGAAACTGCATGTGATTCAGCTCCATTTAGGACTGGGAAACAAATGCTAGCTTGCCTTACAAGAAACACACTCTGCTTTTGAGAAAATAGCACTCTTCTACTCTAATGTGTTTCCTATGGGGTCCGAACAGTGAGCTTGCTCAGAACAAAAGAACTGTGCTTCCTACACACAGGGGCCATATCTAGTTCAACTCTGCTTAGGAAACTGACAAGAACAGTAGCTCCGCTTCAGTCCAATACACTGTACTTGCTGGGAACAGACGCGAGTGCTATTTGCACTGTGTATGTAAATGGGAGCACAATAGTGACTTTCTTTACCAGAAAACAATTCTTGGTCGTAGGACAAAAAACTGCATGTGATTCAACTCCATTTAGGACTGGGAAACAAACGCTATCTCGCCTTACAAAAAACACACTCTGCTTTTGATAAAAGAGCACTCTTCTACTCTACTGTGTTTTCTAGGGTGTCTGAACAGTGAGCTTGCTCAGAACAAAAGTACTGTGCTTCCTACACACACGGGCCATATCTAGTTCATCTCTGCTTAGGAAACTGACAAGAACAGTAGCTCCACTTCAGTCCAATACACTGTACTTGCTGGGAACAGACGCGAGTGCTATTTGCACTGTGTATGGCAATGGGAGCGCAATAGTGACTTTCCTTACCAGAAAACAACTCTTGCTCGTAGGACCAGAAACTGCATGGGATTCAACTCCATTTCTGACTGGGAAACAAACACTAGCTCGCCTTACAAGAAACACACTCTGCTTTTGAGAAAAGAGCACTCTTCTACTCTACTGTGTTTCCTATGGGGTCCGAACATTGAGCTTGCTCAGAACAAAAAAACTGTGCTTCCTACACACACGGGCCATATCTAGTTCAACTTTGCTTAGGAACTGACAAGAACAGTAGCTCCTCTTCAGTCCAATATACTGTACTTGCTGCGAACAGACGCGAGTGCTATTGGCACTATGTAATGCAATGGGAGTAAAATAGTGACTTTCCTTACCAGAAAACAACTCTTGCTCGTAGGACCCGAAACTGCATGTGATACAGCTCCATTTAGGACTGGGAAACAAATGCTAGCTCGCCTTACAAGAAAAACACTCTGCTTTTGAGAAAAGAGCACTCTTCTACTCTACTGTGTTTCCTATGGGGTCCAAACAGTGAGCTTGCTCAGAACAAAAGAACTGTGCTTCCTACACACACGGATCATATGTAGTTCAACTCTGCTTAGGAAACTGACAAGAACAGTAGCTCCTTTTCAGTCCAATACACTGTACTTGCTGGGAACAGACGCGAGTGCTATTTGCCCTGTGTATGGCAATAGGAGCACAATAGTGACTCTTCTTATCAGAAAACAACTCTTAGTCAAAGGACAAGAAACTGCATGGGATTCAACTCCATTTCTGACTGGGAAACAAACACTAGCTCGCCTTACAAGAAACACACTCTGATTTTGAGAAAAGAGCACTCTTCTACTCTACAGTGTTTCCTATGGGGTCCAAATAGTGAGCTTGCTCAGAACAAAAGAACTGTGCTTCCTACACACAGGGGCCATATCTAGTTCAACTCTGCTTAGGAAACTGACAAGAACAGTAGCTCCGCTTCAGTCCAATACACTGTAATTGCTGGGAACAGACGCGAGAGCTATTTGCACTGTGTATGGAAATGGGAGCGCAATAGTGACTTTCCTTACCAGAAAACAACTCTTGGTCGGAGGACCAAAAACTGCATGTGATTCAACTCCATTTAGGACTGGGAAACAAATGCTAGCTTGCCTTACAAGAAACACAATCTGCTTTTGAGAAAAGAGCACTCTTCTATTCTACTGTGTTTCCTAGGGGGTCTGAACAGTGAGCTTGCTCAGAACAAAAGAACTGTGCTTCTTACACACGCGGGCCATATCTAGTTCATCTCTGCTTAGGAAACTGACAAGAACAGTAGCTCCGCTTCAGTCCAATACACTGTACTTGCTGGGAACAGATGTGAGTGCTATTTGCACTGTGTATGGCAATGGGAGCGCAATAGTGACTTTATTACCAGAAAACAACTCTTGCTCCTAGGACCAAAAACTGCATGTGATTCAACTCCACTTAAGACTGGGAAACAAACGCTAGCTCGCCTTACAAAAAACACACTCTGCTTTTGAGAAAAGAGCACTCTTCTACTGTACTGTGTTTCTTATAAGGCCAGAAGAGTGAGCTTGCTCAGAACAAAAGAACTGTGCTTCCTACAAATACTGGCATATCTAGTTCAATTCTCCTTAGGAAACTGAAGAGAACAATAGCTCCTGTTCAGTCCAATACACTGTACTTGCTGGGAAAAGATGCGAGTGCTATTTACACTGTGTATGGCAATGGGAGCGCAACAGTGACTTTATTACCAGAAAACAACTCTTGCTCGTAGGACCAAAAACTGGATGAGATTCAACTCCATTTAGGACTGGGAAACAAACGCTAGCTCGCCTAACAAGAAACACACTCTGCATTTGAGAAAAGAGCACTCTTCTACTCTACTGTGTTTCCTATGGGGTCCGAACAGTGAGCTTGCTCAGAACAAAAGAACTGTCCTTCCTACACACACGGGCCATATCTAGTTCAACTCTGCTTAGGAAACTGACAAGAACGGTAGCTCCTCCTCAGTCCAATACACTGTACTAGCTGGGAACAGACGCGAGTGCTATTTGCACTGTGTACGGCAATAGGAGCACAATAGTGACTCTTCTTACCAGAAAACAACTCTTGCTCGTAGGACCAGAAACTGCATGGGTTTCAACTCCATTTCTGACTGGAAATAAAACACTAGCTCGCGATACAAGAAACACACTCTCCTTTTGAGAAAAGAGCACTCTTCTTCTCTACTGTGTTTCCTATGGGGTCCGAACAGTGAGCTTGCTCAGAACAAAAGAACTGTGCTTCGTACACACAGGGGCCATATCTAGTTCAACTCTGCTTAGGAAACTGACAAGAACAGTAGCTCCGCTTCAGTCCAATACACTGTACTTGCTGGGAACAGACGCGAGTGCTATTTGCACTGTGTATGTAAATGGGAGCACAATAGTGACTTTCCTTACCAGAAAACAATTCTTGGTTATAGGACAAAAAACTCCATGTGATTCAACTCCATTTAGGACTGGGAAACAAACGCTATCTCGCCTTACAAAAAACACACTCTGCTTTTGATAAAAGAGCACTCTTCTACTCTACTGTGTTTTCTAGGGTGTCTGAACAGTGAGCTTGCTCAGAACCAAAGTACTGTGCTTCCTACACACACGGGCCATATCTAGTTCATCTCTGCTTAGGAAACTGACAAGAACAGTAGCTCCACTTCAGTCCAATACACTGTACTTGCTGGGAACAGACGCGAGTGCTATTTGCACTGTGTATGGCAATGGGAGCGCAATAGTGACTTTCCTTACCAGAAAACAACTCTTGCTCGTAGGACCAGAAACTGCATGGGATTCAACTCCATTTCTGACTGGGAAACAAACACTAGCTCGCCTTACAAGAAACACACTCTGCTTTTGAGAAAAGAGCACTCTTCTACTCTACTGTGTTTCCTATGGGGTCCGAACATTGAGCTTGCTCAGAACAAAAAAACTGTGCTTCCTACACACACGGGCCATATCTAGTTCAACTTTGCTTAGGAACTGACAAGAACAGTAGCTCCTCTTCAGTCCAATATACTGTACTTGCTGCGAACAGACGCGAGTGCTATTGGCACTATGTAATGCAATGGGAGTAAAATAGTGACTTTCCTTACCAGAAAACAACTCTTGCTCGTAGGACCCGAAACTGCATGTGATACAGCTCCATTTAGGACTGGGAAACAAATGCTAGCTCGCCTTACAAGAAACACACTCTGCTTTTGAGAAAAGAGCACTCTTCTACTCTACTGTGTTTCCTATGGGGTCCAAACAGTGAGCTTGCTCAGAACAAAAGAACTGTGCTTCCTACACACACGGACCATATGTAGTTCAACTCTGCTTAGGAAACTGACAAGAACAGTAGGTCCTTTTCAGTCCAATACACTGTACTTGCTGGGAACAGACGCGAGTGCTATTTGCACTGTGTATGGCAATAGGAGCACAATAGTGCTTCTTCTTATCAGAAAACAACTCTTGCTCATATGACCAGAAACTGCATGGGATTCAACTCCATTTCTGACTGGGAAACAATCACTAGCTCGCCTTACAAGAAAGACAATCTGATTTTGAGAAAAGAGCACTCTTCTACTCTACTGTGTTTCCTATGGGGTCCGAATAGTGAGCTTGCTCAGAACAAAAGAACTGTGCTTCCTACAAATATGGCCATATCTAGTTCAACTCTGCTTAGGAAATTGATAAGAACAGCAGCTCCTCTTCAGTCCAATACACTGTACTTCCTGGGAACAGACGCGAGTGCTATTTGCACTGTGTATGGCAATGGGAGTGCAATAGTGACTCTCCTTACCAGAAAACAACTCTTGCTCCAAGTACCAAAAACAGGATGTGATTCAACTCCATTTAGGACTGGGAAACAAACGCTAGCTTGCCTTACAAGAAACACACTCTGCTTTTGAGAAAAGAGCACTCTTCTACTCTACTGTGTTTCCTATGGGGTCCGAAGAGTGAGCTTGCTCAGAACAAAAGAACTGTGCTTCCTACACACACGGGCCATATCTAGTTCAACTCTGCTTAGGAAACTGAAAAGAACGGTAGCTCCTCTTCAGTCCAATACACTGTACTAGCTGGGAACAGACGCGAGTGCTATTTGCACTGTTTATGGCAATGGGAGTGCAATAGTGACTTTCCTTACCAGAAAACAACTCTTGCTCGTAGGACCAGAAACTGCATGTGATACAGCTCCATTTAGGACTGGGAAACAAATGCTAGCTCGCCTTACAAGAAAAACACTCTGCTTTTGAGAAAAGAGCACTCTTCTACTCTACTGTGTTTCCTATGGGGTCCAAACAGTGAGTTTGCTCAGAACAAAAGAACTGTGCTTCCTACACACACGGACCATATGTAGTTCACCTCTGCTTAGGAAACTGACAAGAACAGTAGCTCCTTTTCAGTCCAATACACTGTACTTGCTGGGAACAGACGCGAGTGCTATTTGCACTGTGTATGGCAATAGGAGCACAATAGTGTCTCTTCTTATCAGAAAACAACTCTTGCTCATAGGACCAGAAACTGCATGGGATTCAACTCCATTTCTGACTGGGAAACAATCACTAGCTCGCCGTACAAGAAAGACACTCTGATTTTGAGAAAAGAGCACTCTTCTACTCTACTGTGTTTCCTATGGGGTCCGAATAGTGAGCTTGCTCAGAACAAAAGAACTGTGCTTCCTACAAATATGGCAATATCTAGTTCAATTCTGCTTAGGAAACTGAAAAGAACAGTATATCCTCTTCAGTCCAAAACACTGTACATGCTGGGAACAGACGCCAGGGCTATTTGCACTCTGTATGACATTGGGAGCACAATACTGACTCTTCTTACTAGAAAACAACTCTTGCTCGTAGGACCAGAAACTGTATGTGATTCAACTCCATTTAGGACTGGGAAACAAACGCTAGCTCTCCTTACAAGAAACACACTCTGCTTTTGAGAAAAGAGCACTCTTCTACTCTACTGTGTATCCTATGGGGTCGGAACAGTGAGCATGCTCAGAACAAAAGAACTGTGCTTCCTATACACAGGGGCCATATCTAGTTCAACTCTGCTTAGGAAATTGACAAGAACAGCAGCTCCTCTTCAGTCCAATACACTGTACTTCCTGGGAACAGACGCGAGTGCTATTTGCACTGTGTATGGCAATGGGAGTGCAATAGTGACTTTCCTTACCAGAAAACAACTCTTGCTCCAAGTACCAAAAACAGGATGTGATTCAACTCCGTTTAGGACTGGGAAACAAACGCTAGCTTGCCTTACAAGAAACACACTCTGCTTTTGAGAAAAGAGCACTCTTCTACTCTACTGTGTTTCCTATGGGGTCCGAACAGTGAGCTTGCTCAGAACAAAAGAACTGTGCTTCCTACACACACGGGCCATATCTAGTTCAACTCTGCTTAGGAAACTGACAAGAACGGTAGCTCCTCTTCAGTCCAATACACTGTACTAGCTGGGAACAGACGCGAGTGCTATTTGCACTGTGTATGGCAATAGGAGCGCAATAGTGACTCTTCTTATCAGAAAACACCTCTTGCTCATAGGACCAGAAACTGCATGGGATTCAACTCCATTTCTGACTGGGAAACAAACTCTAGCAAGCCTTATAAGAAACACACTCTGCTTTTCATAAAAGAGCACTCTTCTACTCTAATGTCTTTTCTATGGGTCCGAACAGTGAGCTTGCTCAGAACAAAAGAACTGTGCTTCCTACACACAGGGGCCATATCTAGTTCAACTCTGCTTCGGAAACTGACAAGAACAGTAGCTCCACTTCAGTCCAATACACTGTACTTGCTGGGAACAGACGCCAGTGCTATTTACCCTGTGTATGACAATGGGAGCGCAATAGTGACTCTTCTTACCAGAAAACAACTCTTGCTCGTAGGACCAGAAACTGCATGGGTTTCAACTCCATTTCTGACTGGAAATAAAACACTAGCTCGCGATACAAGAAACACACTCTCCTTTTGAGAAAAGAGCACTCTTCTTCTCTACTGTGTTTCCTATGGGGTCCGAATAGTGAGCTTGCTCAGAACAAAAGAACTGTGCTTCGTACACACAGGGGCCATATCTAGTTCAACTCTGCTTAGGAAACTGACAAGAACAGTAGCTCCGCTTCAGTCCAATACACTGTACTTGCTGGGAACAGACGCGAGTGCTATTTGCACTGTGTATGTAAATGGGAGCACAATAGTGACTTTCCTTACCAGAAAACAATTCTTGGTTATAGGACAAAAAACTCCATGTGATTCAACTCCATTTAGGACTGGGAAACAAACGCTATCTCGCCTTACAAAAAACACACTCTGCTTTTGATAAAAGAGCACTCTTCTACTCTACTGTGTTTTCTAGGGTGTCTGAACAGTGAGCTTGCTCAGAACAAAAGTACTGTGCGTCCTACACACACGGGCCATATCTAGTTCATCTCTGCTTAGGAAACTGACAAGAACAGTAGCTCCGCTTCAGTCCAATACACTGTACTTGCTGGGAACAGATGCGAGTGCTATTTGCACTGTGTATGGCAATGGGAGCGCAATAGTGACTTTCCTTACCAGAAAACAACTCTTGCTCGTAGGACCAGAAACTGCATGGGATTCAACTCCATTTCTGACTGGAAACAAACACTAGCTCGCCTTACAAGAAACACACTCTGCTTTTGAGAAAAGAGCACTCTTCTACTCTACTGTGTTTCCTATGGGGTCCAAAAAGTGAGCTTGCTCAGAACAAAAGAACTGTGCTTCCTACACACACGGGCCATATCTAGTTCAACTCTGCTTAGGAAACTGACAAGAAGAGTAGCTCCGCTTCAGTCCAATACACTGTACTTGCTGGGAACAGATGCGAGTGCTATTTACACTGTCTATGGCAATGGGAGCGCAACAGTGACTTTATTACCAGAAAACAACTCTTGCTCGTAGGAACAAAAACTGCATGTGATTCAACTCCATTTAGGACTGGGAAACAAACGCTAGCTCGCCTTACAAGAAACACACTCTGCTTTTGAGAAAAGAGCAGTCTTCTACTCTACTGTGTTTCCTATGGGGTCCGAACATTGAGCTTGCTCAGAACAAAAGAACTGTGCTTCCTACACACACGGGCCATATCTAGTTCAACTTTGCTTAGGAACTGACAAAAACAGTAGCTCCTCTTCAGTCCAATACACTGTACTTGCTGGGAACAGACGCGAGTGCTATTGGCACTATGTAATGCAATGGGAGTAAAATAGTGACTTTCCTTACCAGAAAACAACTCTTGCTCGTAGGACCAGAAACTGCATGTGATACAGCTCCATTTAAGACTGGGAAACAAATGCTAGCTAGCCTTACAAGAAACACACTCTGCTTTTGAGAAAAGAGCACTCTTCTACTCTACTGTGTTTCCTATGGGGTCCAAACAGTGAGCTTGCTCAGAACAAAAGAACTGTGCTTCCTACACACACGGACCATATGTAGTTCAACTCTGCTTAGGAAACTGACAAGAACAGTAGCTCCTTTTCAGTCCAATACACTGTACTTGCTGGGAACAGACTCGAGTGCTATTTGCACTGTGTATGGCAATAGGAGCACAATAGTGCTTCTTCTTATCAGAAAACAACTCTTGCTCATAGGACCAGAAACTGCATGGGATTCAACTCCATTTCTGACTGGGAAACAATCACTAGCTCGCCTTACAAGAAAGACAATCTGATTTTGAGAAAAGAGCACTCTTCTACTCTACTGTGTTTCCTATGGGGTCCGAATAGTGAGCTTGCTCAGAACAAAAGAACTGTGCTTCCTACAAATATGGCCATATCTAGTTCAACTCTGCTTAGGAAACTGACAAGAATGGTAGCTCCTCTTCAGTCCAATACACTGTGCTAGCTGGGAACAGACGCGAGTGCTATTTGCCCTCTGTATGGCAATAGGAGCACAATAGTCACTCTTCTTATCAGAAAACCACTCTTACTCATAGGACAAGAAACTGCATGGGATTCAACTCCATTTCTGACTGGGAAACAAACACTAGCTCGCCTTACAAGAAACACACTCTGCTTTTGAGAAAAGAGCACTCTTCTACTCTACTGTGTTTCCTATGGGGTCCGAACAGTGAGCTTGCTCAGAACAAAAGAACTGTGCTTCCTACAAATATGGCCATATCTAGTTCAATTCTGCTTAGGAAACTGAAAAGAACAGTATATCCTCTTCAGTCCAAAACACTGTACATGCTGGGAACAGACGCCAGGGCTATTTGCACTCTGTATGACAATGGGAGCACAATAGTGACTCTTCTTACCAGAAAACAACTCTTGCTCGTAGGACCAGAAACTGTATGTGATTCAACTCCATTTAGGACTGGGAAACAAACGCTAGCTCTCCTTACAAGAAACACACTCTGCTTTTGAGAAAAGAGCACTCTTCTCCTCTACTGTGTTTCCTATGGGGTCCGAACAGTGAGCTTGCTCAGAACAAAAGAACTGTGCTTCCTACACACAGGGGCCATATCTAGTTCAACTCTGCTTAGGAAACTGACAAGAACAGTAGCTCCGCTTCAGTCCAATACACTGTACTTGCTGGGAACAGATGCGAGTGCTATTTGCACTGTGTATGGCAATGGGAGAGCAATAGTGACTTTATTATCAGAAAACAACTCTTGATCGTAGTACCAAAAACTGGATGTGATTCAACTCCATTTAGGACTGGGAAACAAAGGCTAGCTCGCCTAACAAGAAACACACTTTGCTTTTGAGAAAAGAGCACTCTTCTACTCTACTGTGTTTCCTATGGGGTCCGAACAGTGAGTTTGCTCAGAACAAAAGAACTGTGCTTCCTACACACACGGGCCATATCTAGTTCAACTCTGCTTAGGAAACTGACAAGAACGGTAGCTCCTCTTCAGTCCAATACACTGTACTAGCTGGGAACAGACTCGAGTGCTATTTGCCCTGTGTATGGCAATAGGAGCACAATAGTGACTCTTCTTATCAGAAAACAACTCTTACTCATAGGACAAGAAACTGCATGGGATTCAACTCCATTTCTGACTGGGAAACAAACACTAGCTCGCCTTACAAGAAACACACTCTGCTTTTGAGAAAAGAGCACTCTTCTACTCTACTGTGTATCCTAAGGGGTCGGAATAGTGAGCTTGTTCAAAACAAAAGAACTGTGCTTCCTACACACAGGGGCCATATCAAGTTCAACTCTGCTTAGGAAATTGACAAGAACAGCAGCTCCTCTTCAGTCCAATGCACTGTACTTCCTGGGAACAGACGCGAGTGCTATTTGCACTGTGTATGGCAATGGGAGTGCAATAGTGACTTTCCTTACCAGAAAACAACTCTTGCTCCAAGTACCAAAAACAGGATGTGATTCAACTCCATTTAGGACTGGGAAACAAACGCTAGCTTGCCTTACAAGAAACACACTCTGCTTTTGAGAAAAGAGCACTCTTCTACTCTACTGTGTTTCCTATGGGGTCCGAACAGTGAGCTTGCTCAGAACAAAAGAACTGTGCTTCCTACACACACGGGCCATATCTAGTTCAACTCTGCTTAGGAAACTGACAAGAACGGTAGCTCCTCTTCAGTCCAATACACTGTACTAGCTGGGAACAGACGCGAGTGCTATTTGCACTGTGTATGGCGATAGGAGCGCAATAGTGACTCTTCTTATCAGAAAACACCTCTTGCTCATAGGACCAGAAACTGCATGGGATTCAACTCCATCTGATTGGGAAACAAACACTAGCTCGCCTTATAAGAAACACACTTTGCTTTTCATAAAAGAGCACTCTTCTACTCTAATGTCTTTTATATGGGGTCTGAACAGTGAGCTTGCTCAGAACAAAAGAACTGTGCTTCCTACACACAGGGGCCATATCTAGTTCAACTCTGCTTAGGAAACTGACAAGAACAGTAGCTCCACTTCAGTCCAATACACTGTACTTGCTGGGAACAGACGCCAGTGCTATTTACCCTGTGTATGACAATGGGAGCACGATAGTGACTCTTCTTACCAGAAAACAACTCTTGCTCGTAGGACCAGAAACTGCATGGGTTTCAACTCCATTTCTGACTGGAAAAAAAACACTAGCTCGCATTACAAGAAACACACTCTCCTTTTGAGAAAAGAGCACTCTTCTACTCTACTGTGTTTCCTATGGGGTCTGAATAGTGAGCTTGCTCAGAACAAAAGAACTGTGCTTCCTACACACATGGGCCATATCTATTTCAACTCTGCTTAGGAAACTGACAAGAACAGTAGCTCCGCTTCAGTCCAATACACTGTACTTGCTGGGAACAGACGCGAGTGCTATTTGCACTGTGTAAGGCAATGGGAGCGCAATAGTGACTTTCCTTAACAGAAAACAACTCTTGCTCGTAGGACCAGAAACTGCATGGGATTCAACTCCATTTCTGACTGGGAAACAAACACTAGCTCGCCTTACAAGAAACACACTCTGCTTTTGAGAAAAGAGCACTCTTCTACTCTACTGTGTTTCCTATGGGATCCGAACAGTGAGCTTGCTCAGAACAAAAGAATTGTGCTTCCTACACACACGGGCCATATCTAGTTCAACTCTGCTTAGGAAACTGACAAGAACAGTAGCTCCACTTCATTCCAATACACTGTACTTGCTAGGAACAGATGCGAGTGCTATTTGCGCTGTGTATGGCAATGGGAGCGCAATAGTGACTTTATTATCAGAAAACAACTCTTGCTCGTAGTACCAAAAACTGGATGTGATTCAACTCCATTTAGGACTGGGAAACAAACGCTAGCTCGTCTAACAAGAAACACACTCTGCTTTTGAGAAAAGAGCACTCTTCTACTCTACTGTGTTTCCTATGGGGTCCGAACAGTGAGCTTGCTCAGAACAAAAGAACTGTGCTTCCTACACACACGGGCCATATCTAGTTCAACTCTGCTTAGGAAACTGACAAGAACAGTAGCTCCTCTTCAGTCCAATACACTGTACTAGCTGGGAACAGACTCGAGTGCTATTTGCCCTGTGTATGTCAATAGGAGCACAATAGTGACTCTTCTTATCAGAAAACAACTCTTACCCATAGGACAAGAAACTGCATGGGATTCAACTCCATTTCTGACTGGGAAACAAACACTAGCTCGCCTTACAAGAAACACACTCTGCTTTTGAGAAAAGAGCACTCTTCTACTCTACTGTGTTTCCTATGGGGTCCGAACAGTGAGCTTGCTCAGAACAAAAGAACTGTGCTTCCTACACACAGGGGCCATATCTAGTTCAACTTTGCTTCGGAAACTGACAAGAACAGTAGCTCCGCTTCATTCTAATACACTGTACTTGCTGGGAACAGATGCGAGTGCTATTTACACTGTGTATGGCAATGGGAGCGCAACAGTGACTTTATTACCAGAAAACAATTCTTGCTCGTAGGACCAAAAACTGCATTTGATTCAACTCCATTTAGGACTGGGAAACAAACGCTAACTCTCCTTACAAGAAACACACTCTGCTTTTGAGAAAAGAGCACTCTTCTACATTACTGTGTATCTTATGGGGTCGGAACAGTGAGCTTGCTCAGAACAAAAGAACTGTGCTTCCTACACACAGGGGCCATATCTAGTTCAACTCTGCTTAGGAAATTGACAAGAACAGCAGCTCCTCTTCAGTCCAATACACTGTACTTCCTGGGAACAGACGCGAGAGCTATTTGCACTGTGTATGGCAATGGGAGTGCAATAGTGACTTTCCTTACCAGAAAAAAACTCTTGCTCCAAGTACCAAAAACAGGATGTGATTCAACTCCATTTAGGACTGGGAAACAAACGCTAGCTTGCCTTACAAGAAACACACTCTGCTTTTGAGAAAAGAGCACTCTTCTACTCTACTGTGTTTCCTATGGGGTCCGAATAGTGAGCTCGCTCAGAACAAAAGAACTGTGCTTCCTACACACACGGGCCATATCTAGTTCAACTCTGCTTAGGAAACTGACAAGAACGGTAGCTCCTCTTCAGTCCAATACACTGAACTAGCTGGGAACAGACGCGAGTGCTATTTGCACTGTGTATGGCAATAGGAGCACAATAGTGACTCTTCTTATCAGAAAACACCTCTTGCTCATAGGAACAGAAACTGCATGGGATTCAACTCCATTTCTGACTGGGAAACAAACTCTAGCTAGCCTTATAAGAAACACACTCTGCTTTTCATAAAAGAGCACTCTTCTACTCTAATGTCTTTTCTATGGGGTCCGAACAGTGAGCTTGCTCAGAACAAAAGAACTGTGCTTCCTACACACAGGGGCCATATGTAGTTCAACTCTGCTTCGGAAACTGACAAGAACAGTAGCTCCACTTCAGTCCAATACACTGTACTTGCTGGGAACAGACGCCAGTGCTATTTACCCTGTGTATGACAATGGGAGCGCAATAGTGACTCTTCTTACCAGAAAACAACTCTTGCTCGTAGGACCAGAAACTGCATGGGTTTCAACTCCATTTCTGACTGGAAAAAAAACACTAGCTCGCGATACAAGAAACACACTCTCCTTTTGAGAAAAGAGCACTCTTCTACTCTACTGTGTTTCCTATGGGGTCCGAATAGTGAGCTTGCTCAGAACAAAAGAACTGTGCTTCCTACACACATGGGCCATATCTAGTTCAACTCTGCTTAGGAAACTGACAAGAACAGTAGCTCCTTTTCAGTCCAATACACTGTACTTGCTGGGAACAGACGCGAGTGCTATTTGCACTGTGTATGGCAATAGGAGCACAATAGTGTCTCTTCTTATCAGAAAACAACTCTTGCTCATAGGACCAGAAACTGCATGGGATTCAACTCCATTTCTGACTGGGAAAAAAACACTAGCTCGCCTTACAAGAAAGACACTCTGATTTTGAGAAAAGAGCACTCTTCTACTCTACTGTGTTTCCTATGGGGTCCGAATAGTGAGCTTGCTCAGAACAAAAGAACTGTGCTTCCTACAAATATGGCCATATCTAGTTCAACTCTGCTTAGGAAACTGACAAGAACGGTAGCTCCTCTTCAGTCCAATACACTGTACTAGCTGGGAACAGACGCGAGTGCTATTTGCACTGTGTATGGCAATAGGAGCACAATAGTCACTCTTCTTATCAGAAAACAACTCTTATTCATAGGACAAGAAACTGCATGGGATTCAACTCCATTTCTGACTGGGAAACAAACGCTAGCTCGCCTTACAAGAAACACACTCTGCTTTTGAGAAAAGAGCACTCTTCTACTCTACTGTTTTTCCTATGGGGTCCGAACAGTGAGCTTCCTCAGAACAAAAGAACTGTGCTTCCTACAAATATGGCAATATCTAGTTCAATTCTGCTTAGGAAACTGAAAAGAACAGTATATCCTCTTCAGTCCAAAACACTGTACATGCTGGGAACAGACGCCAGGGCTGTTTGCACTCTGTATGACAATGGGAGCACAATAATGACTCTTCTTACTAGAAAACAACTCTTGCTCGTAGGACCAGAAACTGTATGTGATTCAACTCCATTTAGGACTGGGAAACAAACGCTAGCTCGCCTTACAAGAAACACACTCTGCTTTTGAGAAAAGAGCACTCTTCTACTCTACTGTGTTTTTTATAGGGCCAGAACAGTGAGATTGCTCAGAACAAAAGAACTGTGCTTCATACAAATATTGCCATATCTAGTTCAATTCTGCTTAGGAAACTGAAAAGAACAGTAGCTCCTGTTCAGTGCAATACACTGTACATTCTGGGAACAGACGCCAGTGCTATTTGCCCTGTGTATGACAATGGGAGCGCAATAGTGACTCTTATTACCAGAAAACAACTCTTGCTCTTAGGACAAGAAACTGCATGTGATTCAACTCCATTTAGGACTGGGAAACAAACGCTAGCTCACGTAACAGAAACACACTCTGCTTTTGAGAAAAGAGCACTCTTCTACTCTACTTTGTTTCCTATGGGGTCCCAATAGTGAGCTTGCTCAGAACAAAAGAACTGTGCTTCCTACACACAGGGGCCATATCTAGTTCAACTCTGCTTACGAAACTGACAAGAACAGTAGCTCCACTTCAGTCCAATACACTGTACTTGCTGGGAACAGACGCGAGTGCTATTTGCACTGTGTATGTAAATGGGAGCACAATAGTGACTTTCCTTACCAGAAAACAATTCTTGGTCGTAGGACAAAAAATTCCATGTGATTCAACTCCATTTAGGACTGGGAAACAAACGCTATCTCGCCTTACAAAAAAACACACTCTGCTTTTGAGAAAAGATCACTCTTCTACTCTACTGTGTTTTCTAGGGTGTCTGAACAGTGAGCTTGCTCAGAACAAAAGTACTGTGCTTCCTACACACACGGGCCATATCTAGTTCATCTCTGCTTAGGAAACTGACAAAAACAGTAGCTCCGCTTCAGTCCAATACACTGTACTTGCTGGGAACAGACGCGAGTGCTATTTGCACTGTGTATGGCAATGGGAGCGCAATAGTGACTTTCCTTACCAGAAAACAACTCTTGCTCTTAGGACCAGAAACTGCATGGTATTCAACTCCATTTCTGACTGGAAACAAACACTAGCTCGCCTTACAAGAAACACACTCTGCTTTTGAGAAAAGAGCACTCTTCTACTCTACTGTGTTTCCTATGGGGTCCGAACAGTGAGCTTGCTCAGAACAAAAGAACTGTGCTTCCTACACACACGGGCCATATCTAGTTCAACTCTGCTTAGGAAACTGACAAAAAGAATAGCTCCGCTTCAGTCCAATACACTGTACTTGCTGGGAACAGATGCGAGTGCTATTTACACTGTCGTGTATGTAGGAAGCACAGTTCTTTTGTTCTGAGCAAGCTCACTGTTCAGACCCAATAGGAAACACAGTAGAGTAGAAGAGTGCTCTTTTCTCAAAAGCAGAGTGTGTTTCTTATAAGGCGATCTAGCGTTTGTTTCCCAGTCCTAAATAGAATTGAGTCACATGCAGTTTTTTGTCCTACGAGCAAGAGTTGTTTTCTGGTAAGACGAGTCACTATTGTGCTCCAATTGCCATACACAGTGCAAATAGCACTCGCGTCTGTTCCCCGAAAGTCCAGTGTATTGGACTGAAGAGGAGCTACTGTTCTTCTCAGTTTCCTAAGCAGAGTTGAACTAGATATGGCCCGTGTGTGTAGGAAGCACAGTTCTTTTGTTCTGAGCAAGCTCACTGTTCGGACCCCATAGGAAGCACAGTAGAGTAGAAGAGTGCTCTTTTCTCAAAAGCAGAGTGTGTTTCATGGAAGGCGAGCTAGCATTTGTATCCCAGTCCTAAATGGAGTTGAATCACATGCAGTTTCTGGTCCTATGAGCAAGAGTTGTTCTCTGGTAAGGAAAGTCACTATTGCGCTCCCATTGCCATACACAGTGCAAATAGCACTCGCGTCTGTTCCCAGCAAGTACAGTGTATCGGACTGAAGAGGAGCTACTGTTCTTGTCAGTTTCCTAAGCAGAGTTGAACATGATATGGCCCGTGTGTGTAGGAAGCACAGTTCTTATGTTCTGAGCAAGCTCACTGTTCTGGCCCTATAGGAAACACAGTAGAGTAGAAGCGTGCTCTTTTCTCAAAAGCAGAGTGTGTTTTTGTAAGGCAAGCTAGCGTTTGTTTCCTAGTCCTAAATGGAGTTGAATCCCATGCAGTTTCTGGTCCTACGAACAAGAGTTGTTTTCTGGTAACGAAAGTCTCTATTGCGCTCCCATTGCCCCACACAAGGCAAATAGCACTTGCGTCTTTTCCCAGCAGGTACGGTGTATCGGAGTGAAGAGGAGCTACTTTTCGTGTCAGTTTCCTAAGCAGAGTTGAACTAGATATGGCCCGTGTGTAAGAAGCACAGTTCTTTTGTTCTGAGCAAGCTCACTGTTCTGGCACTCTAGGAAACACAGTAGAGTAGAAGAGTGCCCTTTCCACAAAAGCAGAGTGTGTTTCTTGTAAGGTGAGCTAGCTTTTGTTTCCCAGTCCTAAATGGAGTTGAATCACATGCAGTTTCTGGTCCTACGAGCAAGAGTTGTTTTATAGTAAGAAGAGTCACTATTGCGCTCCCATTGCCATACACAGGACAAATAGCACTGGCGTCTGTTCCCAGCAAGTACAGTGTATTGGACTGAAGAGGATCTACTGTTCTTGTCAGTTTCCTAAGCAGAATTGAACTAGATATGGTCGTGTATGTAGGAAGCACAGTTCTTTTGTTCTGAGCAGGCTCACTGTTCGGACCCCATAGGAAACACAGTAGAGTAGAAGATTGCTCTTTTCTCAAAAGCAGAGTGTGTTTCTTGTAAGGCGAGCTAGCGTTTGTTTCCCAGTCCTAAATGGAGTTGAGTCACATGCAGTTTCTGGTCCTACGAGCAAGAGTTGTTTTTTGGTAAGGAAAGTAACTATTGCGCTCCCATTGCCATACACAGTGCAAATAGTCCTCCTGTCTGTTCCCAGCAAGTACAGTGTATTGGACTGAAGAGGAGCTACTGTTCTTGTCAGTTTCCTAAGCAGAGTTGAACTAGATATGGCCCGTGTGTGTAGGAAGCACAGTTCTTTTGTTCTGAGCAAGCTCACTGTTCGGACCCCATAGGAAGCACAATAGAGTAGAAGAGTGCTCTTTTCTCAAAAGCAGAGTGTGTTTCATGTAAGGCGAGCTAGCGTTTGTTTCCCAGTCCTAAATAGAGTTGAGTCACATGCAGTCTTTTGTCCTACGAGCAAGAGTTGTTTTCTGGTAAGACGAGTCACTATTGTGCTCCAATTGCCATACACAGTGCAAATAGCACTCGCGTCTGTTCCCCGAAAGTACAGTGTATTGGACTGAAGAGGAGCTACTGTTCTTCTCAGTTTCCTAAGCAGAGTTGAACTAGATATGGCCCGTGTGTGTAGGAAGCACAGTTCTTTTGTTCTGAGCAAGCTCACTGTTCGGACCCCATAGGAAGCACAGTAGAGTAGAAGAGTGCTCTTTTCTCAAAAGCAGAGTGTGTTTCATGGAAAGCGAGCCAGCATTTGTATTCCAGTCCGAAATGGAGTTGAATCACATGCAGTTTCTGGTCCTATGAGCAAGAGTTGTTTTCTGGTAAGGAAAGTCACTATTGCGCTCCCATTGCCATACACAGTGCAAATAGCACTCGCGTCTGTTCCCAGCAAGTACAGTGTTTCGGACTGAAGAGGAGCTACTGTTCTTGTCAGTTTCCTAAGCAGAGTTGAACTAGTTATGGCCCGTGTGTAGGAAGCACAGTTTTTTTGTTTTGACCAAGCTCACTGTTTGGACCCCATAGGAAACACAGTAGAGTAGAAGAGTGCTCTTTTCTCAAAAGCAGAGTGTGTTTCTTGTAAGGCGAGCTAGTGTTTGTTTCCAGTCAGAAATGGAGTTGAATCCCATGCAGTTTCTGGTCCTACGAGCAAGAGTTGTTTTCTGGTAAGGAAAGTCACTATTGCGCTCCCATTGCCATACACAGTGCAAATAGCACTCGCGTCTGTTCCCAGCAAGTACAGTGTATCGGACTGAAGAGGAGCTACTGTTCTTGTCAGTTTCCTAAGCAGAGTTGAAGTAGATATGGCCCGTGTGTAGGAAGCACAGTTCTTTTGTTCTGAGCAAGCTCACTGTTCTGGCCCTATAGGAAACACAGTAGAGTAGAAGAGTGCTCTTTTCTCTAAAGCAGAGTGTGTTTCTTGTAAGATGAACTAGCTTTTGTTTCCCAGTCCTAAATGGAGTTGAATCACATGCAGTTACTGGTCCTACGAGCAAGAGTTGTTTTATGGTAAGAAGAGTCACTATTGCGCTGCCATTGCCATACACAGGACAAATAGCACTGGCGTCTGTTCCCAGGAAGTACAGTGTATTGGACTGAAGATCTACTGTTCTTGTCAGGTTCCTAAGCAGAATTGAACTAGATATGGTCGTGTACGTAGGAAGCACAGTTCTTTTGTTCTGAGCAAGCTCACTGTTCAGACCCAATAGGAAACACAGTAGAGTAGAAGAGTGCTCTTTTCTCTAAAGCAGAGTGTGTTTCTTGTAAGGCGAGCTAGCATTTGTTTCCCAGTCCTAAATGGAGTTGAATCACATGTAGTTTCTGGTCCTAAGAGCAAGAGTTGTTTTCTGGTAAGGAAAGTCACTATTGCGCTCCCCTTGCCATACACAGTGCAAATAGCTCTCGCGTCTGTTCCCAGCAATACAGTGTATTGGACTGAAGAGGAGCTACTGTTCTTGTCAGTTTCCTAAGCAGAGTTGAACATGATATGGCCCGTGTGTGTAGGAAGCACAGTTCTTATGTTCTGAGCAAGCTCACTGTTCTGGCCGTATAGGAAAAACAGTAGAGTAGAAGCGGGCTCTTTTCTCAAAAGCAGAGGGTGTTTTTGTAAGGCGAGCTAGCGTTTGTTTCCTAGTTAAATGGAGTTGAATCACATGCAGTTTCTGGTCCTACGAACAAGAGTTGTTTTCTGGTAAGGAAAGTCACTATTGCGCTCCCATTGCCCTACACAAGGCAAATAGCACTCGCGTCTGTTCCCAGCAAGTACAGTGTATCGGACTGAAGAGGAGCTACTGTTCTTGTCAGTTTCCTAAGCAGAGTTGAACTAGATATGGCCCGTGTGTAGGAAGCACAGTTCTTTTGTTCTGAGCAAGCTCACTGTTCTGGCCCTATAGGAAACACAGTAGAGTAGAAGAGTGATCTTTTCTCTAAAGCAGAGTGTGTTTCTTGTAAGGCGAGCTAGCATTTGTTTCCCAGTCCTAAATGGAGTTGAATCACATGCAGATTCTGGTCCTACGAGCAAGAGTTGTTTTCTGGTAAGGAAAGTCACTATTGTGCTCCCATTGCCATACACAGTGCAAATCGCACATGTGTCTGTTCTCAGCAAGTACAGTGTATTGGACTGAAGAGGAACTACTGTTCTTCTCAGTTTTTTAAGCAGAATTGAACTAGATATGGCCGTGTGTGTAAGAAGCCCAGTTCTTTTGTTCTGAGCAAGCTCACTGTTCAGACCCAATAGGAAACACAGTAGAGTAGAAGAGTGCTCTTTTCTCTAAAGCAGATTGTGTTTCTTGTAAGGCGAGCTAGCATTTGCTTCCCAGTCCTAAATGGAGTGGAATCACATGCAGTTTCTGGTCCTACGAGCAAGAGTTGTTTTCTGGTAAGGAAAGTCACTATTGCGCTCCCATTGCCATACACAGTGCAAATAGCATTCGCGTCTGTTCCCAGCAAGTACAGTGTACCGGACTGAAGAGGAGCTACTGTTCTTGTCAGTTTCCTAATCAGAGTTGAACTAGATATGGCCCGTGTGTAGGAAGCACAGTTCTTTTGTTCTGAGCAAGGTCACTGTTCTGGCCCCATAGGAAACACAGTAGAGTAGAAGAGTGCTCTTTTCTCAAAAGCAGAGTGTGTTTCTTGTAAGGCGAGCTAGGGTTTGTTTCCCAGTCCTAAATGGAGTTGAGTCATATGCAGTTTTTGTCCTACGAGCAAGAGTTGTTTTCTGGTAAGACGAGTCACTATTGTGCTCCAATTGCCATACACAGTGCAAATAGCACTCGCGTCTGTTCCCCGAAAGTACAGTGTCTTGGACTGAAGAGGAGCTATTGTTCTTCTCAGTTTCCTAAGCAGAGTTGAATTAGATATGGCCCGTGTGTGTAGGAAGCACAGTTCTTTTTTCTGAGCAAGCTCACTGTTCGGACCCCATAGGAAGCACAGTAGAGTAGAAGAGTGCTCTTTTCTCAAAAGCAGAGTGTGTTTCATGTAAGGCGAGCTAGCATTTGTATCCCAGTCCTAAATGGAGTTGAATCACATGCAGTTTCTGGTTCTATGAGCAATAGTTGTTTTCTGGTAAGGAAAGTCACTATTGCGCTCCCATTGCCATACACAGTGCAAATAGCTCTCGCGTCAATTCCCAGCAAGTACAGTGTTTCGGAATGAAGAGGAGCTACTGTTCTTGTCAGTTTCCTAAGCAGAGTTGAACTAGTTATGGCCCGTGTGTAGGAAGCACAGTTCTTTTTTTCTGACCAAGCTCACTGTTCTGGCCATATAGGAAACACAGTAGAGTAGAAGAGTGCTCTTTTCTCTAAAGCAGAGTGTGTTTCTTGTAAGGCGAGCTAGCGTTTGTTTCCCAGTCCTAAATGGAGTTGAATCACATGCAGTTTCTAATCCTACGAGCAAGAGTTGTTTTATGGTAAGAAGAGTCACTATTGCGCTACCATTGCCATATACAGGACAAATAGCACTGGCGTCTGTTCCCAGCAAGTACAGTGTATTGGACTGAAGAGGATCTACTGTTCTTGTCAGGTTCCTAAGCAGAATTGAACTAGATATGGCCGTGTGTGTAGGAAGCACAGTTCTTTTGTTCTGAGCAAGCTCACTGTTCGGACACCATAGGAAACACAGTAGAGTAGAAGAGTGCTCTTTTCTCCAAAGTACAGTGTGTTTCTTGTAAGGCGAGCTAGCGTTTGTTTCCCAGTCCTAAATGGAGTTGAATCACATGCAGTTTCTGGTCCTAAGAGCAAGAGTTGTTTTCTGGTAAGGAAATTCACTATTGTGCTCCCCTTGCCATACACAGTGCAAATAGCTCCCGCGTCTGTTCCCAGCAAGTACAGTGTATCGGACTGAAGAGGAGCTACTGTTCTTGTCAGTTTCCTAAGCAGAGTTGAACATGATAAGGCCCGTGTGTGTAGGAAGCACAGTTCTTATGTTCTGAGCAAGCTCACTGTTCTGGCATTATAGGAAACACAGTAGAGTAGAAGCGTGCTCTTTTCTCAAAAGCAGAGTGTGTTTTTGTAAGGCAAGCTAGCGTTTGTTTCCTAGTCCTAAATGGAGTTGAATCCCATGCAGTTTCTGGTCCTACGAACAAGAGTTGTTTTCTGGTAAGGAAAGTCTCTATTGCGCTCCCATTGCCCTACACAAGGCAAATAGCACTTGCGTCTTTTCCCAGCATGTAGGGTGTATCGGACTGAACAGGAGCTACTGTTCTTGTCAGTTTCCTAAGCAGAGTTGAACTAGATATGGCCCGTGTGTAGGAAGCACAGTTCTTTTGTTCTGAGCAAGCTCACTGTTCTGTCCCTATAGGAAACACAGTAGAGTAGAAGAGTGCTCTTTCCACAAAAGCAGAGTGTGTTTCTTGTAAGGTGAGCTAGCTTTTGTTTCCCAGTCCTAAATGGAGTTGAATCACATGCAGTTTCTGGTCCTACGAGCAAGAGTTGTTTTATAGTAAGAAGAGTCACTATTGCGCTGCCATTGCCATACACAGAACAAATAGCACTGGCGTCTGTTCCCAGCAAGTACATGTTTCGGACTGAAGAGGAGCTACTCTTCTTGTCAGTTTCCTAAGTAGAGTTGAACTAGTTATGGCCCGTGTGTAGGAAGCACAGTTCTTTTGTTCTGACCAAGCTCACTGTTCTGGCCATATAGGAAACACAGTAGAGTAGAAGAGTACTCTTTTCTCTAAAGCAGAGTGTGTTTCTTGTAAGGCGAGCTAGCATTTGTTTCCCAGTCCTAAATGGAGTTGAATCACATGCAGTTTCTAGTCCTACGTGCAAGAGTTGTTTTATGGTAAGAAGAGTCACTATTGCGCTCCCCTTGCCATACACAGTGCAAATAGCACTCGTGTCTGTTCCCAGCAAGTACAGTGTATCGGACTGAAGAGGAGCTACTGTTCTTGTCAGTTTCCTAAGCAGAGTTGAACTAGATATGGCCCGTGTGTAGGAAGCACAGTTCTTTTGTTCTGAGCAAGCTCACTGTTTTAGCCCTATAGGAAACACAGTAGAGTAGAAGAGTGATCTTTTCTCTAAAGCAGAGTGTGTTTCTTGTAAGGCGAGCTAGCGTTTGTTTCCCAGTCCTAAATGGAGTTGAATCACATGTAGTTTCTGGTCCTAAGAGCAAGAGTTGTTTTATGGTAAGAAGAGTCACTATTGCGCTGCCATTGCCATACACAGGACAAATAGCACTGGCGTCTGTTAGCAGCAAGTACAGTGTATTGGACTGAAGAGGATCTACTGTTCTTGTCAGGTTCCTAAGCAGAATTGAACTAGTTATGGCCGTGTGTGTAGGAAGCACAGTTCTTTTGTTCTGAGCAAGCTCACTGTTCAGACCCAATAGGAAACACAGTAGAGTAGAAGAGTGCTCTTTTCTCAAAAGCAGAGTGTGTTTCTTGTAAGGCGAGCTAGCGTTTGTTTCCCAGTCCTAAATGGAGTTGAGTCACATGCAGTTTTTTGTCCTACGAGCAAGAGTTGTTTTTTGTTAAGACGAGTCACTATTGTGCTCCAATTGCCATACACAGTGCAAATAGCACTCGCGTCTGTTCCCCGAAAGTACAGTGTATTGGACTGAAGAGGAGCTACTGTTCTTCTCAGTTTCCTAAGCAGAGTTGAACTAGATATGGCCCGTGTGTGTAGGAAGCACAGTTCTTTTGTTCTGAGCAAGCTCACTGTTCGGACCCCATAGGAAGCACAGTAGAGTAGAAGAGTGCTCTTTTCTCAAAAGCAGAGTGTGTTTCATGGAAGGCGAGCTAGCATTTGTATCCCAGTCCGAAATGGAGTTGAATCACATGCAGTTTCTGGTCCTATGAGCAAGAGTTGTTTTCTGGTAAGGAAAGTCACTATTGCGCTCCCATTGCCATACACAGTGCAAATAGTACTCACGTCTGTTCCCAGCAAGTACAGTGTTTCGGACTGAAGAGGAGCTGCTGTTCTTATCAGTTTCCTAAGCAGAGTTGAACTAGTTATGGCCCGTGTGTAGGAAGCACAGTTCTTTTGTTCTGACCAAGCTCACTGTTCTGGCCATATAGGAAACACGGTAGAGTAGAAGAGTGCTCTTTTCTCTAAAGCAGAGTGTGTTTCTTGTAAGGCGAGCTAGCGTTTGTTTCCCAGTCCTAAATGGAGTTGAATGACATGCAGTTTCTAGTCCTACGTGCAAGAGTTGTTTTATGGTCAGAAGAGTCACTATTGTGCTCCCCTTGCCATACACAGTGCAAATAGCACTCGCGTCTGTTCCCAGCAAGTACCTTGTATTGGACTGAAGAGGAGCTACTGTTCTTGTCAGTTTCCTAAGCAGAGTTGAACTAGATATGGCCCGTGTGTGTAGGAAGCACAGTTCTTTTGTTCTGAGCATGCTCACTGTTCTGGCCCTATAGGAAACACAGTAGAGTAGAAGAGTGCTCTTTTCTCAAAAGCAGAGTGTGTTTCTTGTAAGGCGAGCTAGCATTTGTTTCCCAGTCCTAAATGGAGTTGAGTCACATGCAGTTTTTTGTCCTACGAGCAAGAGTTGTTTTCTGGTAAGACGAGTCACTATTGTGCTCCAATTGCCATACACAGTGCAAATAGCACTCGCGTCTGTTCCCTGAAAGTACAGTGTCTTGGACTGAAGAGGAGCTACTGTTCTTCTCAGTTTCCTAAGCAGAGTTGAACTAGATATGGCCCGTGTGTGTAGGAAGCACAGTTCTTTTGTTCTGAGCAAGCTCACTGTTCGGACCCCACAGGAAGCACAGTAGAGTAGAAGAGTGCTCTTTTCTCAAAAGCAGAGTGTGTTTCATGTAAGGCGAGCTAGCATTTGTTTCCCAGTCCTAAATGGAGTTGAATCACATGCAGTTTCTGGTTCTATGAGCAATAGTTGTTTTCTGGTAAGGAAAGTCACTATTGCGCTCCCGTTGCCATACACAGTGCAAATAGCACTCGCGTCAGTTCCCAGCAAGTACAGTGTTTCGGACTGAAGAGGAGCTACTGCTCTTGTCAGTTTCCTAAGCAGAGTTGAACTAGTTATGGCCCGTGTGTAGGAAGCACAGTTCTTTTGTTCTGACCAAGCTCACTGTTATGGCCATATAGGAAACACAGTAGAGTAGAAGAGTGTTCTTTTCTCTAAAGCAGAGTGTGTTTCTTGTAAGGCGAGCTAGCGTTTGTTTCCCAGTCCTAAATGGAGTTGAATCACATGCAGTTTCTAGTCCTACGAGCAAGAGTTGTTTTATTGTAAGAAGAGTCACTATTGCGCTACCATTGCCATACACAGGACAAATAGCACTGGCGTCTGTTCCCAGCAAGTACAGTGTATTGGACTGAAGAGGATCTATTGTTCTTGTCAGGTTCCTAAGCAGAATTGAACTAGATATGGCCGTGTGTGTAGGAAGCACAGTTCTTTTGTTCTGAGCAAGCTCACTGTTCGGACACCATAGGAAACACAGTAGAGTAGAAGAGTGCTCTTTTCTCAAAAGCAGAGTGTGTTTCTTGTAAGGCGAGCTAACGTTTGTTTCCCAGTCCTAAACGGAGTTGAATCACATGCAGTTTCTGGTCCTAAGAGCAAGAGTTGTTTTCGGGTAAGGAAAGTCACTATTGTGCTCCCCTTGCCATACACAGTGCAAATAGCTCCCGCGTCTGTTCCCAGCAAGTACAGTGTATCGGACTAAAGAGGAGCTACTGTTCTTGTCAGTTTCCTAGGCAGAGTTGAACATGATATGGCCCGTGTGTGTAGGAAGCACAGTTCTTATGTTCTGAGCAAGCTCACTGTTCTGGCCCTATAGGAAACACAGTAGAGTAGAAGCGTGCTCTTTTCTCAAAAGCAGAGTGTGTTTTTGTAAGGCAAGCTAGCGTTTGTTTCCTAGTCCTAAATGGAGTTGAATCCCATGCAGTTTCTGGTCCTACGAACAAGAGTTGTTTTCTGGTAAGGAAAGTCTCTATTGCGCTCCCATTGCCCTACACAAGGCAAATAGCACTTGCGTCTTTTCCCAGCATGTAGGGTGTATCGGACTGAACAGGAGCTACTTTTCTTGTCAGTTTCCTAAGCAGAGTTGAACTAGATATGGCCCGTGTGTAGGAAGCACAGTTCTTTTGTTCTGAGCAAGCTCACTGTTCTGTCCCTATAGGAAACACAGTAGAGTAGAAGAGTGCTCTTTCCACAAAAGCAGAGTGTGTTTCTTGTAAGGTGAGCTAGCTTTTGTTTCCCAGTCCTAAATGGAGTTGAATCACATGCAGTTTCTGGTCCTACGAGCAAGAGTTGTTTTATAGTAAGAAGAGTCACTATTGCGCTGCCATTGCCATACACAGAACAAATAGCACTGGCGTCTGTTCCCAGCAAGTACATGTTTCGGACTGAAGAGGAGCTACTCTTCTTGTCAGTTTCCTAAGCAGAGTTGAACTAGTTATGGCCCGTGTGTAGGAAGCACAGTTCTTTTGTTCTGACCAAGCTCACTGTTCTGGCCATATAGGAAACACAGTAGAGTAGAAGAGTACTCTTTTCTCTAAAGCAGAGTGTGTTTCTTGTAAGGCGAGCTAGCATTTGTTTCCCAGTCCTAAATGGAGTTGAATCACATGCAGTTTCTAGTCCTACGTGCAAGAGTTGTTTTATGGTAAGAAGAGTCACTATTGCGCTCCCCTTGCCATACACAGTGCAAATAGCACTCGTGTCTGTTCCCAGCAAGTACAGTGTATCGGACTGAAGAGGAGCTACTGTTCTTGTCAGTTTCCTAAGCAGAGTTGAACTAGATATGGCCCGTGTGTAGGAAGCACAGTTCTTTTGTTCTGAGCAAGCTCACTGTTTTAGCCCTATAGGAAACACAGTAGAGTAGAAGAGTGATCTTTTCTCTAAAGCAGAGTGTGTTTCTTGTAAGGCGAGCTAGCGTTTGTTTCCCAGTCCTAAATGGAGTTGAATCACATGTAGTTTCTGGTCCTAAGAGCAAGAGTTGTTTTATGGTAAGAAGAGTCACTATTGCGCTGCCATTGCCATACACAGGACAAATAGCACTGGCGTCTGTTAGCAGCAAGTACAGTGTATTGGACTGAAGAGGATCTACTGTTCTTGTCAGGTTCCTAAGCAGAATTGAACTAGTTATGGCCGTGTGTGTAGGAAGCACAGTTCTTTTGTTCTGAGCAAGCTCACTGTTCAGACCCAATAGGAAACACAGTAGAGTAGAAGAGTGCTCTTTTCTCAAAAGCAGAGTGTGTGTCTTGTAAGGCGAGCTAGCGTTTGTTTCCCAGTCCTAAATGGAGTTGAGTCACATGCAGTTTTTTGTCCTACGAGCAAGAGTTGTTTTTTGTTAAGACGAGTCACTATTGTGCTCCAATTGCCATACACAGTGCAAATAGCACTCGCGTCTGTTCCCCGAAAGTACAGTGTATTGGACTGAAGAGGAGCTACTGTTCTTCTCAGTTTCCTAAGCGGAGTTGAACTAAATATGGCCCGTGTGTGTAGGAAGCACAGTTCTTTTGTTCTGAGCAAGCTCACTGTTCGGACCCCATAGGAAGCACAGTAGAGTAGAAGAGTGCTCTTTTCTCAAAAGCAGAGTGTGTTTCATGGAAGGCGAGCTAGCATTTGTATCCCAGTCCGAAATGGAGTTGAATCACATGCAGTTTCTGGTCCTATGAGCAAGAGTTGTTTTCTGGTAAGGAAAGTCACTATTGCGCTCCCATTGCCATACACAGTGCAAATAGTACTCACGTCTGTTCCCAGCAAGTACAGTGTTTCGGACTGAAGAGGAGCTGCTGTTCTTATCAGTTTCCTAAGCAGAGTTGAACTAGTTATGGCCCGTGTGTAGGAAGCACAGTTCTTTTGTTCTGACCAAGCTCACTGTTCTGGCCATATAGGAAACACGGTAGAGTAGAAGAGTGCTCTTTTCTCTAAAGCAGAGTGTGTTTCTTGTAAGGCGAGCTAGCGTTTGTTTCCCAGTCCTAAATGGAGTTGAATGACATGCAGTTTCTAGTCCTACGTGCAAGAGTTGTTTTATGGTCAGAAGAGTCACTATTGTGCTCCCCTTGCCATACACAGTGCAAATAGCACTCGCGTCTGTTCCCAGCAAGTACCTTGTATTGGACTGAAGAGGAGCTACTGTTCTTGTCAGTTTCCTAAGCAGAGTTGAACTAGATATGGCCCGTGTGTGTAGGAAGCACAGTTCTTTTGTTCTGAGCATGCTCACTGTTCTGGCCCTATAGGAAACACAGTAGAGTAGAAGAGTGCTCTTTTCTCAAAAGCAGAGTGTGTTTCTTGTAAGGCGAGCTAGCGTTTGTTTCCCAGTCCTAAATGGAGTTGAGTCACATGCAGTTTTTTGTCCTACGAGCAAGAGTTGTTTTCTGGTAAGACGAGTCACTATTGTGCTCCAATTGCCATACACAGTGCAAATAGCACTCGCGTCTGTTCCCTGAAAGTACAGTGTCTTGGACTGAAGAGGAGCTACTGTTCTTCTCAGTTTCCTAAGCAGAGTTGAACTAGATATGGCCCGTGTGTGTAGGAAGCACAGTTCTTTTGTTCTGAGCAAGCTCACTGTTCAGACCCCACAGGAAGCACAGTAGAGTAGAAGAGTGCTCTTTTCTCAAAAGCAGAGTGTGTTTCATGTAAGGCGAGCTAGCATTTGTTTCCCAGTCCTAAATGGAGTTGAATCACATGCAGTTTCTGGTTCTATGAGCAATAGTTGTTTTCTGGTAAGGAAAGTCACTATTGCGCTCCCGTTGCCATACACAGTGCAAATAGCACTCGCGTCAGTTCCCAGCAAGTACAGTGTTTCGGACTGAAGAGGAGCTACTGCTCTTGTCAGTTTCCTAAGCAGAGTTGAACTAGTTATGGCCCGTGTGTAGGAAGCACAGTTCTTTTGTTCTGACCAAGCTCACTGTTATGGCCATATAGGAAACACAGTAGAGTAGAAGAGTGTTCTTTTCTCTAAAGCAGAGTGTGTTTCTTGTAAGGCGAGCTAGCGTTTGTTTCCCAGTCCTAAATGGAGTTGAATCACATGCAGTTTCTAGTCCTACGAGCAAGAGTTGTTTTATTGTAAGAAGAGTCACTATTGCGCTACCATTGCCATACACAGGACAAATAGCACTGGCGTCTGTTCCCAGCAAGTACAGTGTATTGGACTGAAGAGGATCTACTGTTCTTGTCAGGTTCCTAAGCAGAATTGAACTAGATATGGCCGTGTGTGTAGGAAGCACAGTTCTTTTGTTCTGAGCAAGCTCACTGTTCGGACACCATAGGAAACACAGTAGAGTAGAAGAGTGCTCTTTTCTCAAAAGCAGAGTGTGTTTCTTGTAAGGCGAGCTAACGTTTGTTTCCCAGTCCTAAACGGAGTTGAATCACATGCAGTTTCTGGTCCTAAGAGCAAGAGTTGTTTTCGGGTAAGGAAAGTCACTATTGTGCTCCCCTTGCCATACACAGTGCAAATAGCTCCCGCGTCTGTTCCCAGCAAGTACAGTGTATCGGACTAAAGAGGAGCTACTGTTCTTGTCAGTTTCCTAGGCAGAGTTGAACATGATATGGCCCGTGTGTGTAGGAAGCACAGTTCTTATGTTCTGAGCAAGCTCACTGTTCTGGCCCTATAGGAAACACAGTAGAGTAGAAGCGTGCTCTTTTCTCAAAAGCAGAGTGTGTTTTTGTAAGGCAAGCTAGCGTTTGTTTCCTAGTCCTAAATGGAGTTGAATCCCATGCAGTTTCTGGTCCTACGAACAAGAGTTGTTTTCTGGTAAGGAAAGTCTCTATTGCGCTCCCATTGCCCTACACAAGGCAAATAGCACTTGCGTCTTTTCCCAGCATGTAGGGTGTATCGGACTGAACAGGAGCTACTTTTCTTGTCAGTTTCCTAAGCAGAGTTGAACTAGATATGGCCCGTGTGTAGGAAGCACAGTTCTTTTGTTCTGAGCAAGCTCACTGTTCTGTCCCTATAGGAAACACAGTAGAGTAGAAGAGTGCTCTTTCCACAAAAGCAGAGTGTGTTTCTTGTAAGGTGAGCTAGCTTTTGTTTCCCAGTCCTAAATGGAGTTGAATCACATGCAGTTTCTGGTCCTACGAGCAAGAGTTGTTTTATAGTAAGAAGAGTCACTATTGCGCTGCCATTGCCATACACAGAACAAATAGCACTGGCGTCTGTTCCCAGCAAGTACATGTTTCGGACTGAAGAGGAGCTACTCTTCTTGTCAGTTTCCTAAGCAGAGTTGAACTAGTTATGGCCCGTGTGTAGGAAGCACAGTTCTTTTGTTCTGACCAAGCTCACTGTTCTGGCCATATAGGAAACACAGTAGAGTAGAAGAGTACTCTTTTCTCTAAAGCAGAGTGTGTTTCTTGTAAGGCGAGCTAGCATTTGTTTCCCAGTCCTAAATGGAGTTGAATCACATGCAGTTTCTAGTCCTACGTGCAAGAGTTGTTTTATGGTAAGAAGAGTCACTATTGCGCTCCCCTTGCCATACACAGTGCAAATAGCACTCGTGTCTGTTCCCAGCAAGTACAGTGTATCGGACTGAAGAGGAGCTACTGTTCTTGTCAGTTTCCTAAGCAGAGTTGAACTAGATATGGCCCGTGTGTAGGAAGCACAGTTCTTTTGTTCTGAGCAAGCTCACTGTTTTAGCCCTATAGGAAACACAGTAGAGTAGAAGAGTGATCTTTTCTCTAAAGCAGAGTGTGTTTCTTGTAAGGCGAGCTAGCGTTTGTTTCCCAGTCCTAAATGGAGTTGAATCACATGTAGTTTCTGGTCCTAAGAGCAAGAGTTGTTTTATGGTAAGAAGAGTCACTATTGCGCTGCCATTGCCATACACAGGACAAATAGCACTGGCGTCTGTTAGCAGCAAGTACAGTGTATTGGACTGAAGAGGATCTACTGTTCTTGTCAGGTTCCTAAGCAGAATTGAACTAGTTATGGCCGTGTGTGTAGGAAGCACAGTTCTTTTGTTCTGAGCAAGCTCACTGTTCAGACCCAATAGGAAACACAGTAGAGTAGAAGAGTGCTCTTTTCTCAAAAGCAGAGTGTGTGTCTTGTAAGGCGAGCTAGCGTTTGTTTCCCAGTCCTAAATGGAGTTGAGTCACATGCAGTTTTTTGTCCTACGAGCAAGAGTTGTTTTTTGTTAAGACGAGTCACTATTGTGCTCCAATTGCCATACACAGTGCAAATAGCACTCGCGTCTGTTCCCCGAAAGTACAGTGTATTGGACTGAAGAGGAGCTACTGTTCTTCTCAGTTTCCTAAGCAGAGTTGAACTAGATATGGCCCGTGTGTAGGAAGCACAGTTCTTTTGTTCTGAGCAAGCTCACTGTTCTGTCCCTATAGGAAACACAGTAGAGTAGAAGAGTGCTCTTTCCACAAAAGCAGAGTGTGTTTCTTGTAAGGTGAGCTAGCTTTTGTTTCCCAGTCCTAAATGGAGTTGAATCACATGCAGTTTCTGGTCCCACGAGCAAGAGTTGTTTTATAGTAAGAAGAGTCACTATTGCGCTGCCATTGCCATACACAGAACAAATAGCACTGGCGTCTGTTCCCAGCAAGTACATGTTTCGGACTGAAGAGGAGCTACTCTTCTTGTCAGTTTCCTAAGCAGAGTTGAACTAGTTATGGCCCGTGTGTAGGAAGCACAGTTCTTTTGTTCTGACCAAGCTCACTGTTCTGGCCATATAGGAAACACAGTAGAGTAGAAGAGTACTCTTTTCTCTAAAGCAGAGTGTGTTTCTTGTAAGGCGAGCTAGCATTTGTTTCCCAGTCCTAAATGGAGTTGAATCACATGCAGTTTCTAGTCCTACGTGCAAGAGTTGTTTTATGGTAAGAAGAGTCACTATTGCGCTCCCCTTGCCATACACAGTGCAAATAGCACTCGTGTCTGTTCCCAGCAAGTACAGTGTATCGGACTGAAGAGGAGCTACTGTTCTTGTCAGTTTCCTAAGCAGAGTTGAACTAGATATGGCCCGTGTGTAGGAAGCACAGTTCTTTTGTTCTGAGCAAGCTCACTGTTTTAGCCCTATAGGAAACACAGTAGAGTAGAAGAGTGATCTTTTCTCTAAAGCAGAGTGTGTTTCTTGTAAGGCGAGCTAGCGTTTGTTTCCCAGTCCTAAATGGAGTTGAATCACATGTAGTTTCTGGTCCTAAAAGCAAGAGTTGTTTTATGGTAAGAAGAGTCACTATTGCGCTGCCATTGCCATACACAGGACAAATAGCACTGGCGTCTGTTAGCAGCAAGTACAGTGTATTGGACTGAAGAGGATCTACTGTTCTTGTCAGGTTCCTAAGCAGAATTGAACTAGTTATGGCCGTGTGTGTAGGAAGCACAGTTCTTTTGTTCTGAGCAAGCTCACTGTTCAGACCCAATAGGAAACACAGTAGAGTAGAAGAGTGCTCTTTTCTCAAAAGCAGAGTGTGTGTCTTGTAAGGCGAGCTAGCGTTTGTTTCCCAGTCCTAAATGGAGTTGAGTCACATGCAGTTTTTTGTCCTACGAGCAAGAGTTGTTTTTTGTTAAGACGAGTCACTATTGTGCTCCAATTGCCATACACAGTGCAAATAGCACTCGCGTCTGTTCCCCGAAAGTACAGTGTATTGGACTGAAGAGGAGCTACTGTTCTTCTCAGTTTCCTAAGCGGAGTTGAACTAAATATGGCCCGTGTGTGTAGGAAGCACAGTTCTTTTGTTCTGAGCAAGCTCACTGTTCGGACCCCATAGGAAGCACAGTAGAGTAGAAGAGTGCTCTTTTCTCAAAAGCAGAGTGTGTTTCATGGAAGGCGAGCTAGCATTTGTATCCCAGTCCGAAATGGAGTTGAATCACATGCAGTTTCTGG
>NW_026737741.1:0-33345 GCF_949786415.1 Peromyscus eremicus | reverse complement strand
TCCATGTGGGCACACTCATTCTAACAGTTCAGTGTGCACACCTACATGTAGACACACTCATTCTAACATTTCAGTGTGCACACCTCCATGTGGACACACTCATTCTAACAGTTCAGTGTGCACACCTCCATGTGGACACACTCATTCTAACAATACAGTGTGCACACCTCCATGTGGACATATTCTAACAGTTCAGTGTGCACACCTCCATGTGGGCACACTCATTCTAACATTTCAGTGTTCACACCTCCATGTGGACACACTCATTCTTAAAGTTCAGTGTGCACACCTCCATGTGGGCACACTCATTCTAACAGTTCAGTGTGCACACCTCCATGTGGGCACACTCATTCTAAGAGTTCAGTGTGCACACCTCCAAGTGGACACACTCATTCTAACAGTTCAGTGTTTACACCTCCATGTGGGCACACTCATTCTAACAGTTCAGTGTGCACACTTCCATGTGGACACACTCATTCTAACAGTTCAGTGTGCACACCTCCATGTGGACACACTCATTCTAACAGTTCAGTGTGCACACCTACATGTGGACACACTCATTCTAACAATACAGTGTGCACACCTCCTTGTGGACATATTCTAACAGTTCAGTGTGCACACCTCCATGTGGACACACTCATTCTAACTGTTCAGTGTGCACATCTCCATGTGGACACAATCAATCTAACAGTTCAGTGTGCACACCTCCATGTGGACACACTCATTCTAAAAGTTCAGTGTGCACACCCCATGTGTGCACAGTCATTCTAACAGTTCAGTGTGCACACCTCCATGTGGACACAGTCATTCTGACAGTTCAGTGTGCACACCTCCATGTGGACACACTCATTCTAACAGTTCAGTGTGCACACCTCCATGTGGACACACTCATTCTAACAGTTCAGTGTGCACACCTCCATGTGGACACACTCATTCTAACAATACAGTGTGCACACCTCCATGTGGACACACTCAATCTAACAGTTCAGTGTGCACACCTCCATGTGGACACACTCATTCTAACAATACAGTGTGCACACCTCCATGTGGACATATTCTAACAGTTCAGTGTGCACACCTCCATGTGGACACACTCATTCTAACAGTTCAGTGTGCACACCTCCATGATGGCACACTCATTCTAACAGTTCAGTGTGCACAATTCCATGTGGACACTCGCATTCTAACAGTTCAGTGTGCACACCTCCATGTGGACACACTCAATCTAACAGTTCAGTGTACACACCTCCATGTGGACACACTCATGCTAACAGTTCAGTGTGCACACCTCCATGTGGGCACACTCATTCTAACAGTTCAGTGTGCACACCTCCATGTGGACACACTCATTCTAACAGTTCAGTGTGCACACCTCCATGTGGACACACTCATTCTAACAGTTCAGTGTGCACACTTCCATGTGGACACTCTCATTCTAACAGATCAGTGTGCACACCTCCATGTGGACACACTCAATCTAACAGTTCAGTGTACACACCTCCATGTGGACACACTCATGCTAACAGTTCAGTGTGCACACCTCCATGTGGGAAAACTCATTCTAACAGTTCAGTGTGCACACCTCCATGTGGACACACTCATTCTAACAGTTCAGTGTGCACACCTCCATGTGGACACACTCATTCTAACAGTTCAGTGTGCACACCTCCATGTGGACACACTCATTCTAACAATACAGTGTGCACACCTCCATGTGGACATATTCTAACAGTTCAGTGTGCACACCTCCATGTGGACACACTCATTCTAACAGTTCAGTGTGCACACCTCCATGATGGCACACTCATTCTAACAGTTCAGTGTGCACACTTCCATGTGGACACTCGCATTCTAACAGTTCAGTGTGCACACCTCCATGTGGACACACTCAATCTAACAGTTCAGTGTACACACCTCCATGTGGACACACTCATGCTAACAGTTCAGTGTGCACACCTCCATGTGGGCACACTCATTCTAACAGTTCAGTGTGCACACCTCCATGTGGACACACTCATTCTAACAGTTCAGTGTGCACACCTCCATGTGGACACACTCATTCTAACAGTTCAGTGTGCACACTTCCATGTGGACACTCTCATTCTAACAGATCAGTGTGCACACCTCCATGTGGACACACTCAATCTAACAGTTCAGTGTACACACCTCCATGTGGACACACTCATGCTAACAGTTCAGTGTGCACACCTCCATGTGGGAAAACTCATTCTAACAGTTCAGTGTGCACACCTCCATGTGGACACACTCATTCTAACAGTTCAGTGTGCACACCTCCATGTGGACACACTCATTCTAACAGTTCAGTGTGCACACCTCCATGTGGGCACACTCATTCTAACAGTTCAGTGTGCACACCTGCATGTGGGCATACTCATTCTAAAAGAACAGTGTGCACACCTCCACAGGGACACACTCATTCTAACAGTTCAGTGTGCACACCTCCATGTGGGCACACTCATTCTAACAGTTCAGTGTGCACACCTACATGTAGACACACTCATTCTAACATTTCAGTGTGCACACCTCCATGTGGACACACTCATTCTAACAGTTCAGTGTGCACACCTCCATGTGGACACACTCATTCTAACAATACAGTGTGCACACCTCCATGTGGACATATTCTAACAGTTCAGTGTGCACACCTCCATGTGGGCACACTCATTCTAACATTTCAGTGTTCACACCTCCATGTGGACACACTCATTCTTAAAGTTCAGTGTGCACACCTCCATGTGGGCACACTCATTCTAACAGTTCAGTGTGCACACCTCCATGTGGGCACACTCATTCTAAGAGTTCAGTGTGCACACCTCCAAGTGGACACACTCATTCTAACAGTTCAGTGTTTACACCTCCATGTGGGCACACTCATTCTAACAGTTCAGTGTGCACACTTCCATGTGGACACACTCATTCTAACAGTTCAGTGTGCACACCTCCATGTGGACACACTCATTCTAACAGTTCAGTGTGCACACCTACATGTGGACACACTCATTCTAACAATACAGTGTGCACACCGCCTTGTGGACATATTCTAACAGTTCAGTGTGCACACCTCCATGTGGACACACTCATTCTAACTGTTCAGTGTGCACATCTCCATGTGGACACAATCAATCTAACAGTTCAGTTTGCACACCTCCATGTGGACACACTCATTCTAAAAGTTCAGTGTGCACACCCCATGTGTGCACAGTCATTCTAACAGTTCAGTGTGCACACCTCCATGTGGACACAGTCATTCTGACAGTTCAGTGTGCACACCTCCATGTGGACACACTCATTCTAACAGTTCAGTGTGCACACCTCCATGTGGACACACTCATTCTAACAGTTCAGTGTGCACACCTCCATGTGGACACACTCATTCTAACAATACAGTGTGCACACCTCCATGTGGACACACTCAATCTAACAGTTCAGTATACACACCTCCATGTGGACACACTCATTCTAACAGTTCAGTGTGCACACCTCCATGTGGACATATTGTAACAGTTCAGTGTACACACCTCCATGTGGGCACACTCATTCTAACAGTTCAGTGTGCACACCTCCATGTGGACACACTCATTCTAACAGTTCAGTGTGCACACCTCCATGTGGACACACTCATGCTAACAGTTCAGTGTGCACACCTCCATGTGGGCACACTCATTCTAAAGGTTCAGTGTGCACACCTCCATGTGGACACACTCATTCTAACAGTTCAGTGTGCACACCTCCATGTGGACACACTCATTCTAACAGTTCAGTGTGCACACCTCCATGTGGACACACTCATTCTCACAATACAGTGTGCACACCTCCATGTGGACATATTCTAACAGTTCAGTGTGCACACCTCCATGTGGACACACTCATTCTAACAGTTCAGTGTGCACACCTCCATGTGGACACAATCAATCTAACAGTTCAGTGTGCACACCTCCATGTGGACACACTCATTCTAACAGTTCAGTGTGCACACCTCCATGTGGACACAATCAATCTAACAGTTCAGTGTGCACACCTCCATGTGGACACACTCATTCTAAAAGTTCAGTGTGCACACCCTATGTGTGCACAGTCATTCTAACAGTACAGTGTGCACACCTCCATGTGGACACATTCATTCTAACAGTTCAGTGTGCACACCTCCATGTGGACACACTCATTCTAACAGTTCAGTGTGCACACCTCCATGTGGACACACTCATTCTAACAGTTCAGTGTGCACACCTCCATGTGGACACACTCATTCTAACAATACAGTGTGCACACCTCCATGTGGACACACTCAATCTAACAGTTCAGTATACACACCTCCATGTGGACACACTCATTCTAACAGTTCAGTGTGCACACCTCCATGTGGACATATTGTAACAGTTCAGTGTACACACCTCCATGTGGGCACACTCATTCTAACAGTTCAGTGTGCACACCTCCATGTGGACACACTCATTCTAACAGTTCAGTTTGCACACCTCCATGTGGACACACTCATTCTAACAGTTCAGTGTGCACACCTCCATGTGGACACACTCATTCTAACAGTTCAGTGTGCACACCTCCATGTGGGCACACTCATTCTGAACAGTTCAGTGTGCAAACCTCCATGTGGACACACTCATTCTAACAATTCAGTGTGCACACCTCCATGTGGACACACTCATTCTAACAAAACAGTGTGCACACCTCCATGTGGACATATTCTAACAGTTCAGTGTGCACACCTCCATGTGGACACACTCATTCTAACAGTTCAGTGTGCACACCTCCATGTGGGACACACTCATTCTAACAATACAGTGTGCACACCTCCATGTGGACATATTCTAACAATTCAGTGTGCACACCTCCATGTGGGCACACTCATTCTAACAGTTCAGTGTGCACACCTCCATGTGGACACACTCATTCTAACAGTTCAGTGTGCACACCTCCATGTGTGCACACTCATTCTAACAGTTCAGAGTGCACCATTCCATGTGGACACACTCATTCTAACAGTTCAGTGTGCACACCTCCATGTGGACACACTCATTCTAACAGTTCAGTGTGCACACCTCCATGTGGACACACTCATTCTAACAGTTCAGTGTGCACACCTCCATGTGGACACACTCATTCTAACAATACAGTGTGCACACCTACATGTGGACATATTCTAACAGTTCAGTGTGCATACCTCCATGTGGACACACTCATTCTAACAGTTCAGTGTGCACACCTCCATGATGGCACACTCATTCTAACAGTTCACTGTGCACACTTCCATGTGGACACTCGCATTCTAACAGTTCAGTGTGCACACCTCCATGTGGACACACTCAATCTAACAGTTCAAAGTACACACCTCCATGTGGACACACTCATGCTAACAGTTCAGTGTGCACACCTCCATGTGGGCACACTCATTCTAACAGTTCAGTGTGCACACCTCCATGTGGACACACTCATTCTAACAGTTCAGTGTGCACACCTCCATGTGGACACACTCATTCTAACAGTTCAGTGTGCACACCTCCATGTGGGCATACTAATTCTAAAAGAACAGTGTGCACACCTCCATGTGGACACACTCATTCTAACAGTTCAGTGTGCACACCTACATGTGGGCACACTCATTCTAACAGTTCAGTGTGCACACCTCCATGTGGGCATACTAATTCTAAAAGAACAGTGTGCACACCTCCATGTGGACACACTCATTCTAACAGTTCAGTGTGCACAACTCCATGTGGGCACACTCATTCTAACAGTTCAGTGTGCACACCTCCATGTGAGAACACTCTTTTTAAGAGTTCAGTGTGCACACCTCCAAGTGGACACACTCATTCTAACAGTTCAGTGTGTACACCTCCATGTGGGCACACTCATTCTAACAGTTCAGTGTGCACACTTCCATGTGGACACACTCATTCTAACAGTTCAGTGTGCACACCTCCATGTGGACACACTCATTCTAACAGTTCAGTGTGCACACCTCCATGTGGACACACTCATTCTCACAATACAGTGTGCACACCTCCATGTGGACATATTCTAACAGTTCAGTGTGCACACCTCCATGTGGACACACTCATTCTAACAGTTCAGTGTGCACACCTCCATGTGGACACAATCAATCTAACAGTTCAGTGTGCACACCTCCATGTGGACACACTCATTCTAAAAGTTCAGTGTGCACACCCTATGTGTGCACAGTCATTCTAACAGTACAGTGTGCACACCTCCATGTGGACACATTCATTCTAACAGTTCAGTGTGCACACCTCCATGTGGACACACTCATTCTAACAGTTCAGTGTGCACACCTCCATGTGGACACACTCATTCTAACAGTTCAGTGTGCACACCTCCATGTGGACACACTCATTCTAACAATACAGTGTGCACACCTCCATGTGGACACACTCAATCTAACAGTTCAGTATACACACCTCCATGTGGACACACTCATTCTAACAGTTCAGTGTGCACACCTCCATGTGGACATATTGTAACAGTTCAGTGTACACACCTCCATGTGTGCACACTCATTCTAACAGTTCAGTGTGCACACCTCCATGTGGACACACTCATTCTAACAGTTCAGTTTGCACACCTCCATGTGGACACACTCATTCTAACAGTTCAGTGTGCACACCTCCATATGGACACACTCATTCTAACAGTTCAGTGTGCACACCTCCATGTGGGCACACTCATTCTAACAGTTCAGTGTGCAAACCTCCATGTGGACACACTCATTCTAACAATTCAGTGTGCACACCTCCATGTGGACACACTCATTCTAACAAAACAGTGTGCACACCTCCATGTGGACATATTCTAACAGTTCAGTGTGCACACCTCCATGTGGACACACTCATTCTAACAGTTCAGTGTGCACACCTCCATGTGGACACACTCATTCTAACAATACAGTGTGCACACCTCCATGTGGACATATTCTAACAATTCAGTGTGCACACCTCCATGTGGGCACACTCATTCTAACAGTTCAGTGTGCACACCTCCATGTGGACACACTCATTCTAACAGTTCATTGTGCACACCTCCATGTGTGCACACTCATTCTAACAGTTCAGAGTGCACCATTCCATGTGGACACACTCATTCTAACAGTTCAGTGTGCACACCTCCATGTGGACACACTCATTCTAACAGTTCAGTGTGCACACCTCCATGTGGGACACACTCATTCTAACAGTTCAGTGTGCACACCTCCATGTGGACACACTCATTCTAACAATACAGTGTGCACACCTACATGTGGACATATTCTAACAGTTCAGTGTGCACACCTCCATGTGGACACACTCATTCTAACAGTTCAGTGTGCACACCTCCATGATGGCACACTCATTCTAACAGTTCACTGTGCACACTTCCATGTGGACACTCGCATTCTAACAGTTCAGTGTGCACACCTCCATGTGGACACACTCAATCTAACAGTTCAAAGTACACACCTCCATGTGGACACACTCATGCTAACAGTTCAGTGTGCACACCTCCATGTGGGCACACTCATTCTAACAGTTCAGTGTGCACACCTCCATGTGGACACACTCATTCTAACAGTTCAGTGTGCACACCTCCATGTGGACACACTCATTCTAACAGTTCAGTGTGCACACCTCCATGTGGGCATACTAATTCTAAAAGAACAGTGTGCACACCTCCATGTGGACACACTCATTCTAACAGTTCAGTGTGCACACCTACATGTGGGCACACTCATTCTAACAGTTCAGTGTGCACACCTCCATGTGGGCATACTAATTCTAAAAGAACAGTGTGCACACCTCCATGTGGACACACTCATTCTAACAGTTCAGTGTGCACAACTCCATGTGGGCACACTCATTCTAACAGTTCAGTGTGCACACCTCCATGTGAGAACACTCTTTTTAAGAGTTCAGTGTGCACACCTCCAAGTGGACACACTCATTCTAACAGTTCAGTGTGTACACCTCCATGTGGGCACACTCATTCTAACAGTTCAGTGTGCACACTTCCATGTGGACACACTCATTCTAACAGTTCAGTGTGCACACCTCCATGTGGACACACTCATTCTAACAGTTCAGTGTGCACACCTCCATGTGGACACACTCATTCTCACAATACAGTGTGCACACCTCCATGTGGACATATTCTAACAGTTCAGTGTGCACACCTCCATGTGGACACACTCATTCTAACAGTTCAGTGTGCACACCTCCATGTGGACACAATCAATCTAACAGTTCAGTGTGCACACCTCCATGTGGACACACTCATTCTAAAAGTTCAGTGTGCACACCCTATGTGTGCACAGTCATTCTAACAGTACAGTGTGCACACCTCCATGTGGACACATTCATTCTAACAGTTCAGTGTGCACACCTCCATGTGGACACACTCATTCTAACAGTTCAGTGTGCACACCTCCATGTGGACACACTCATTCTAACAGTTCAGTGTGCACACCTCCATGTGGACACACTCATTCTAACAATACAGTGTGCACACCTCCATGTGGACACACTCAATCTAACAGTTCAGTATACACACCTCCATGTGGACACACTCATTCTAACAGTTCAGTGTGCACACCTCCATGTGGACATATTGTAACAGTTCAGTGTACACACCTCCATGTGTGCACACTCATTCTAACAGTTCAGTGTGCACACCTCCATGTGGACACACTCATTCTAACAGTTCAGTTTGCACACCTCCATGTGGACACACTCATTCTAACAGTTCAGTGTGCACACCTCCATGTGGACACACTCATTCTAACAGTTCAGTGTGCACACCTCCATGTGGGCACACTCATTCTAACAGTTCAGTGTGCAAACCTCCATGTGGACACACTCATTCTAACAATTCAGTGTGCACACCTCCATGTGGACACACTCATTCTAACAAAACAGTGTGCACACCTCCATGTGGACATATTCTAACAGTTCAGTGTGCACACCTCCATGTGGACACACTCATTCTAACAGTTCAGTGTGCACACCTCCATGTGGACACACTCATTCTAACAATACAGTGTGCACACCTCCATGTGGACATATTCTAACAATTCAGTGTGCACACCTCCATGTGGGCACACTCATTCTAACAGTTCAGTGTGCACACCTCCATGTGGACACACTCATTCTAACAGTTCATTGTGCACACCTCCATGTGTGCACACTCATTCTAACAGTTCAGAGTGCACCATTCCATGTGGACACACTCATTCTAACAGTTCAGTGTGCACACCTCCATGTGGACACACTCATTCTAACAGTTCAGTGTGCACACCTCCATGTGGACACACTCATTCTAACAGTTCAGTGTGCACACCTCCATGTGGACACACTCATTCTAACAATACAGTGTGCACACCTACATGTGGACATATTCTAACAGTTCAGTGTGCACACCTCCATGTGGACACACTCATTCTAACAGTTCAGTGTGCACACCTCCATGATGGCACACTCATTCTAACAGTTCACTGTGCACACTTCCATGTGGACACTCGCATTCTAACAGTTCAGTGTGCACACCTCCATGTGGACACACTCAATCTAACAGTTCAAAGTACACACCTCCATGTGGACACACTCATGCTAACAGTTCAGTGTGCACACCTCCATGTGGGCACACTCATTCTAACAGTTCAGTGTGCACACCTCCATGTGGACACACTCATTCTAACAGTTCAGTGTGCACACCTCCATGTGGACACACTCATTCTAACAGTTCAGTGTGCACACCTCCATGTGGACACACTCATTCTAACAGTTCAGTGTGCACACCTCCATGTGGGCACACTCATTCTAACAGTTCAGTGTGCACACCTCCATGTGGGCATACTCATTCTAAAAGAACAGTGTGCACACCTCCATGTGGACACACTCATTCTAACAGTTCAGTGTGCACACCTCCATGTGGGCACACTCATTCTAACAGTTCAGTGTGCACACCTCCATGTGGGCACACTCAATCTAACAGTTCAGTGTGCACACCTCCATGTGGGCACACTCATTCTAAGAGTTCAGTGTGCACACCTCCATGTGGACACACTCATTCTAACAATACAGTGTGCACACCTCCTAGTGGACATATTCTAACAGTTCAGTGTGCACACCTCCATGTGGGCACACTCATTCTAACAGTTCAGTGTTCACACCTCCATGTGGACACACTCATTCTTAAAGTTCAGTGTGCACACCTCCATGTGGGCACACTCAATCTAACAGTTCAGTGTGCACACCTCCATGTGGGCACACTCATTCTAAGAGTTCAGTGTGCACACCTCCACATGGACACACTCATTCTAACAATACAGTGTGCACACCTCCATGTGGACATATTCTAACAGTTCAGTGTGCACACCTCCATGTGGACACACTCATTCTAACAATTCAGTGTGCACACCTCCATGTGGACACACTCATTCTAAACGTTCAGTGAGCACACCTCCACAGGGACACACTCATTCTAACAGTTCAGTGTGCGCATCTCCACAGGGATACACTCATTCTAACAGTTCAGTGTGCACACCTCCATGTGGACACACTCATTCTAACATTTCACACCTCCATGATGGCACACTCATTCTAACAGTTCAGTTTGCACACTTCTATGTGGACAATCTCATTCTAACAGTTCAGTGTGCACACCTCCATGTGGACACACTCAATCTAACAGTTCAGTGTACACACCTCCATGTGGACACACTCAATCTAACTGTTCAGTGTGCACACCTCCACGTGGACACACTCATTCTAACAATACAGTGTGCACACCTCCATGTGGACATATTCTAACAGTTCAGTGTGCACACCTCCATGTGGGCACACTCATTCTAACAGTTCAGTGTGCACACCTCCATGTGGGCACACTCATTCTAACAGTTCAGTGTGCACACCTCCATGTGGGCACACTCATTCTAAGAGTTCAGTGTGCACACCTCGAAGTGGACACACTCATTCTAACAGTTCAGTGTGTACACCTCCATGTGGGCACACTCATTCTAACAGTTCAGTGTGCACACTTCTATGTGGACACACACATTCTAACAGTTCAGTGTGCACACCTCCATGTGGACACACTCATTCTAACAGTTCAGTGTGCACACCTCCATGTGGACACACTCATTCTAACAATACAGTGTGCACACCTCCATGTGGACATATTCTAACAGTTCAGTGTGCACACCTCCATGTGGACACACTCATTCTAACAGTTCAGTGTGCACACCTCCATGTGGACACAATCAATCTAACAGTTCAGTGTGCACACCTCCATGTGGACACACTCATTCTAAAAGTTCAGTGTGCACACCCCATGTGTGCACAGTCATTCTAACAGTTCAGTGTGCACACCTCCATGTGGACACAGTCATTCTAACAGTTCAGTGTGCACACCTCCATGTGGACACACTCATTCTAACAGTTCAGTGTGCACACCTCCATGTGGACACACTCATTCTAACAGTTCAGTGTGCACACCTCCATGTGGACACACTCATTCTAACAATACAGTGTGCACACCTCCATGTGGACACAATCAATCTAACAGTTAGGTATACACACCTCCATGTGGACACACTCATTCTAACAGTTCAGTGTGCACACCTCCATGTGGACATATTGTAACAGTTCAGTGTACACACCTCCATGTGGGCACACTCATTCTAACAGTTCAGTGTGCACACCTCCATGTGGACACACTCATTCTAACAGTTCAGTGTGCACACCTCCATGTGGACACACTCATTCTAACAGTTCAGTGTGCACACCTCCATGTGGACACACTCATTCTAACAGTTCAGTGTGCACACCTCCATGTGGGCACACTCATTCTAACAGTTCAGTGTGCAAACCTCCATGTGGACACACTCATTCTAACAATTCAGTGTGCACACCTCCATGTGGACACAATCATTCTAACAAAACAGTGTGCACACCTCCATGTGGACATATTCTAACAGTTCAGTGTGCACACCTCCATGTGGACACACTCATTCTAACAGTTCAGTGTGCACACCTCCATGTGGACACACTCATTCTAACAATACAGTGTGCACACCTCCATGTGGACATATTCTAACAATTAAGTGTGCACACCTCCATGTGGGCACACTCATTCTAACAGTTCAGTGTTCACACCTCCATGTGGACACAGTCATTCTACCAGTTCAGTGTGCACCCCTCCATGTGGGCACACTCATTCTAACAGTTCAGTGTGCACACCTCCATGTGGACACACTCATTCTAACAGTTCAGTGTGCACACCTCCATGTGTGCACACTCATTCTAACAGTTCAGAGTGCACCATTCCATGTGGACACACTCATTCTAACAGTTCAGTGTGCACACCTCCATGTGGACACACTCATTCTAACAGTTCAGTGTGCACACCTCCATGTGGACACACTCATTCTAACAGTTCAGTGTGCACACCTCCATGTGGACACACTCATTCTAACAATACAGTGTGCACACCTACATGTGGACATATTCTAACAGTTCAGTGTGCACACCTCCATGTGGACACACTCATTCTAACAGTTCAGTGTGCACACCTCCATGATGGCACACTCATTCTAACAGTTCACTGTGCACACTTCCATGTGGACACTCGCATTCTAACAGTTCAGTGTGCACACCTCCATGTGGACACACTCAATCTAACAGTTCAAAGTACACACCTCCATGTGGACACACTCATGCTAACAGTTCAGTGTGCACACCTCCATGTGGGCACACTCATTCTAACAGTTCAGTGTGCACACCTCCATGTGGACACACTCATTCTAACAGTTCAGTGTGCACACCTCCATGTGGACACACTCATTCTAACAGTTCAGTGTGCACACCTCCATGTGGACACACTCATTCTAACAGTTCAGTGTGCACACCTCCATGTGGGCACACTCATTCTAACAGTTCAGTGTGCACACCTCCATGTGGGCATACTCATTCTAAAAGAACAGTGTGCACACCTCCATGTGGACACACTCATTCTAACAGTTCAGTGTGCACACCTCCATGTGGGCACACTCATTCTAACAATTCAGTGTGCACACCTCCATGTGGGCACACTCAATCTAACAGTTCAGTGTGCACACCTCCATGTGGGCACACTCATTCTAAGAGTTCAGTGTGCACACCTCCATGTGGACACACTCATTCTAACAATACAGTGTGCACACCTCCTAGTGGACATATTCTAACAGTTCAGTGTGCACACCTCCATGTGGGCACACTCATTCTAACAGTTCAGTGTTCACACCTCCATGTGGACACACTCATTCTTAAAGTTCAGTGTGCACACCTCCATGTGGGCACACTCAATCTAACAGTTCAGTGTGCACACCTCCATGTGGGCACACTCATTCTAAGAGTTCAGTGTGCACACCTCCACATGGACACACTCATTCTAACAATACAGTGTGCACACCTCCATGTGGACATATTCTAACAGTTCAGTGTGCACACCTCCATGTGGACACACTCATTCTAACAATTCAGTGTGCACACCTCCATGTGGACACACTCATTCTAAGAGTTCAGTGTGCACACCTCCATGTGGACATATTCTAACAGTTCAGTGTGCACACTTCCATGTGGACACACTCATTCTAACAGTTCAGTGTGCACACCTCCATGTGGACACACTCATTCTAACAGTTCAGTGAGCACACCTCCACAGGGACACACTCATTCTAACAGTTCAGTGTGCGCATCTCCACAGGGATACACTCATTCTAACAGTTCAGTGTGCACACCTCCATGTGGACACACTCATTCTAACATTTCACACCTCCATGATGGCACACTCATTCTAACAGTTCAGTTTGCACACTTCTATGTGGACAATCTCATTCTAACAGTTCAGTGTGCACACCTCCATGTGGACACACTCAATCTAACAGTTCAGTGTACACACCTCCATGTGGACACACTCAATCTAACTGTTCAGTGTGCACACCTCCACGTGGACACACTCATTCTAACAATACAGTGTGCACACCTCCATGTGGACATATTCTAACAGTTCAGTGTGCACACCTCCATGTGGGCACACTCATTCTAACAGTTCAGTGTGCACACCTCCATGTGGGCACACTCATTCTAACAGTTCAGTGTGCACACCTCCATGTGGGCACACTCATTCTAAGAGTTCAGTGTGCACACCTCCAAGTGGACACACTCATTCTAACAGTTCAGTGTGTACACCTCCATGTGGGCACACTCATTCTAACAGTTCAGTGTGCACACTTCCATGTGGACACACACATTCTAACAGTTCAGTGTGCACACCTCCATGTGGACACACTCATTCTAACAGTTCAGTGTGCACACCTCCATGTGGACACACTCATTCTAACAATACAGTGTGCACACCTCCATGTGGACATATTCTAACAGTTCAGTGTGCACACCTCCATGTGGACACACTCATTCTAACAGTTCAGTGTGCACACCTCCATGTGGACACAATCAATCTAACAGTTCAGTGTGCACACCTCCATGTGGACACACTCATTCTAAAAGTTCAGTGTGCACACCCCATGTGTGCACAGTCATTCTAACAGTTCAGTGTGCACACCTCCATGTGGACACAGTCATTCTAACAGTTCAGTGTGCACACCTCCATGTGGACACACTCATTCTAACAGTTCAGTGTGCACACCTCCATGTGGACATATTGTAACAGTTCAGTGTACACACCTCCATGTGGGCACACTCATTCTAACAGTTCAGTGTGCACACCTCCATGTGGACACACTCATTCTAACAGTTCAGTGTGCACACCTCCATGTGGACACACTCATTCTAACAGTTCAGTGTGCACACCTCCATGTGGACACACTCATTCTAACAGTTCAGTGTGCACACCTCCATGTGGGCACACTCATTCTAACAGTTCAGTGTGCAAACCTCCATGTGGACACACTCATTCTAACAATTCAGTGTGCACACCTCCATGTGGACACACTCATTCTAACAAAACAGTGTGCACACCTCCATGTGGACATATTCTAACAGTTCAGTGTGCACACCTCCATGTGGACACACTCATTCTAACAGTTCAGTGTGCACACCTCCATGTGGACACACTCATTCTAACAATACAGTGTGCACACCTCCATGTGGACATATTCTAACAATTAAGTGTGCACACCTCCATGTGGGCACACTCATTCTAACAGTTCAGTGTTCACACCTCCATGTGGACACAGTCATTCTACCAGTTCAGTGTGCACCCCTCCATGTGGGCACACTCATTCTAACAGTTCAGTGTGCACACCTCCATGTGGACACACTCATTCTAACAGTTCAGTGTGCACACCTCCATGTGGGCACACTCATTCTAACAGTTCAGTGTGCACACCTCCATGTGGACACACTCATTCTAACAGTTCAGTGTGCACACCTCCATGTGTGCACACTCATTCTAACAGTTCAGAGTGCACCATTCCATGTGGATACACTCATTCTAACAGTTCAGTGTGCACACCTCCATGTGGACACACTCATTCTAACAGTTCAGTGTGCACACCTCCATGTGGACACACTCATTCTAACAGTTCAGTGTGCACACCTCCATGTGGACACACTCATTCTAACAATACAGTGTGCACACCTACATGTGGACATATTCTAACAGTTCAGTGTGCACACCTCCATGTGGACACACTCATTCTAACAGTTCAGTGTGCACACCTCCATGATGGCACACTCATTCTAACAGTTCACTGTGCACACTTCCATGTGGACACTCGCATTCTAACAGTTCAGTGTGCACACCTCCATGTGGACACACTCAATCTAACAGTTCAAAGTACACACCTCCATGTGGACACACTCATGCTAACAGTTCAGTGTGCACACCTCCATGTGGGCACACTCATTCTAACAGTTCAGTGTGCACACCTCCATGTGGACACACTCATTCTAACAGTTCAGTGTGCACACCTCCATGTGGACACACTCATTCTAACAATACAGTGTGCACACCTCCATGTGGACACAATCAATCTAACAGTTAGGTATACACACCTCCATGTGGACACACTCATTCTAACAGTTCAGTGTGCACACCTCCATGTGGACATATTGTAACAGTTCAGTGTACACACCTCCATGTGGGCACACTCATTCTAACAGTTCAGTGTGCACACCTCCATGTGGACACACTCATTCTAACAGTTCAGTGTGCACACCTCCATGTGGACACACTCATTCTAACAGTTCAGTGTGCACACCTCCATGTGGACACACTCATTCTAACAGTTCAGTGTGCACACCTCCATGTGGGCACACTCATTCTAACAGTTCAGTGTGCACACCTCCAGAGGGACACACTCATTCTAACAGTTCATTGTGCACACCTCAATGTGGACACAATCACTCTAACATTTCAGTGTACACACCTCCATGTGGACACATTCTAACAGTTCAGTGTGCACACCTCCATGTGGACACACTCATCCTAACAGTTCAGTGTGCACACCTCCATGTGGACACACACATTCTAAGAATTCAGTGTGCACACCTCCATGTCGAACACTCATTCTAACAGTTCAGTGTGGACACCTCTATGTGGGCACAGTCATTTTAACAGTTCAGTGTGCACACCGCCATGTGGACACAATCATTCTAACAGTTCAGTGTGCACACCTCCATGTGGACACATTCTAACAGTTCAGTGTGCACACCTCCATGTGGACATAATCATTCTAACAGTTCAGTGTGCACACCTCCATGTGGACACATTCTAACAGTTCAGTGTGCAAACCTCCATGTGGACACAATCATTCAAACAGTTCAGTGTGCACACCACCATGTGGACACATTCTAACAGTTCAGTGTGCACACCTCCATGTGGACACACTCATTCTAACAGTTCAGTGTGCACACCTCCATGTGGACACACACATTCTAAGAGTTCAGTTTTCATACCTCCATGTCGACACACTCATTCTAACGGTTCAGTGTGGACACCTCTATTTGGGCACAGTCATTTTACCAGTTCAGTGCGCACACCTCCATGTGGACACAATCATTCTAACAGTTCAGTGTGCACACCTCCATGTGGACACATTCTAACAGTTCAGTGTGCACAACTCCATGTGGACACACTCATTCTAACAGTTCAGTGTGCACACCTCCATGTGGGCACACTCATTCTAACAGTTCAGTGTGCACACCTCCATGTGGACACACTCATTCTAACAGTTCATTGTGCAGACCTCCATGTGGGCACACCCATTCTAACAGTTCAGTGTGCACACCTCCATGTGGACACACTCATTCTAACAGTTCAGTGTGCACACCTCCATGTGGACACACTCATTCTAACAGTTCAGTGTGCACACTTCCATGTGGACACACTCATTCTAACATTTCAGTGTGCACACCTCCATGTGGACACACTCACTCTAACAGTTCAGTGTGCACACCTCCATGTGGGCACACTCATTCTAACAGTTCAGTGTGCACACCTCCACAGGGATACACTCATTCTAACAGTTCAGTGTGCACACCTCCATGTGGACACACTCATTCAACAGTTCAGTGTGCACACCTCCATGTGTGCATACTCATTCTAACAGTTCAGCGTGCACACCTCCATGTGGGCACACTCATTCTAACAGTTCAGTGTGCACACCTCCATGTGGACACACTCATTCTAACAGTTCAGTGTGCACACCTCCATGTGGGCACACTCATTCTAACAGTTCAGTGTGCACACCACCATGTGGGCACACTCATTCTAACAGTTCAGTGTGCACACCTCCATGTGGACACACTCATTCTAACAGTTCAGTGTGCACACCTCCATGTGGACACACTCATTCTAACAGTTGAGTGTGCACACCTCCATGTGGACACATACATTCTAAGAGTTCAGTGTGCACACCTCCATGTGGACACACTCATTCTAACAGTTCAGTGTGCACACCTCCATGTGGACACACTCATTCTAACAGATCATTGGGCACAACTCCATGAGGACACAGTCATTTTAAGAGTTCAGTGTGCACACCTCCACGTGGGCACACTCATTCTAACAGTTCAGTGTGCACACCTCCATGTGGGCACACTCATTCTAACAGTTAAGTGTTCACACCTCCATGTGGACACAGTAATTCTAACAGTTCAGTGTGCACACCTCCACAGGGATACACTCATTCTAACAGTTCAGTGTGCACAACTCCATGTGGGCACACTCATTCTAACATTTCAGTGTGCACACCTACATGTGGGCACACTCATTCTAACAGTTCAGTGTGCACACCTCCATGTGGACACAATCATTCTATCATTTCAGTGTGCACACCTCCACAGGGACACACACATTCCAACAGTTCAGTGTGCACACCTACTTGAGGACACAATCATTCTAACATTTCAGTGTGCACCGCTCCACAGGGACACACTCATTCTAACAGTTCAGTGTGCACACCTCCATGTTGGCACACTCATTCTAACAATTCAGTGTGCACACCTCCATGTGGACACACTCATTCTAACAGTTCATTGTGCACAACTCCACAGGGGCATACTCACTCTAACAGTTCAGTGTGCACACCTCCATGTGGACAAATTCTAACACATCGGTGTGCACACCTCCATGTGGACACACTCACTCTAACATTTCAGTGTGCACACCTCCACAAGGACACAGTAATTCTAACAGTTCAGTGTGCACACCTCCATGTGGACATAATCATTATAACAGTTCAGTGTGCACACCTCCACTGTGACACACTCATTCTAACAGTTCAGTGTACACACCTCCATGGGGACACATTCTCACAGTTCAGTGTGCTCACCACCATGTGGACACACTCATTCTAACAGTTCAGTGTGCACACCTCCAAGTGGACACAATCATTCTAACAGTTCAGTGTGCACAACTCCATGTGGACACACTCATTCTAACAGTTCAGTATGCACACCTCCATGTGGACACATTCTAACAGTTCAGTGTGCACACCTCCACGTGGATACACACATTCTAACAGTTCAGTGTGCACACCTCCATGTGGACACACTCATTCTAACAGTTCAGTGTGCACACCTCCATGTGGGCACACTCATTCTAACAGTTCAGTGTGCACACCTCCATGTGGACACACTCATTCTAACAGTTCAGTGTGCACACCTCCATGTGGACACACTCATTCTAACAGTTCAGTGTGCACACCTCCATGTGGGCACACTCATTCTAACAGTTCAGTGTGCACACCTCCATGTGGACACTCATTCTAACAGTTCAGTGTGCACACCTCCATATGGACACACTCATACTAACAGTTCAGTGTGCACACCTCCATGTGGGCACACCAATTCTAACAGTTCAGGGTGCACACCTCCATGTGGACACACTCATTCTAACAGTTCATTGTGCACACCTCCATGTGGGCACACTCATTCTAACTGTTCAGTGTGCACACCTCCATGTGGATACGCTCATTCTAACAGTTCAGTGTGCACACCTCCATGTGGACACACTCATTCTAACAGTTCAGTGTGCACAACTGCATGTGGACACAATCATTCTAACAGTTCAGGGTGCACACCTCCATGAGGACACACTCATTCTAACATTTCAGTGTGCACACCTCCATGTGGACACACTCATTCTAACAGTTCATTGTGGACACCTTCTTGTGGGCACAGTCATTTTAACAGTTCAGTGTACACACCTCCATGTGGACACAATCATTCTAACAGTTCAGTGTGCACATGTCCATGTGGACACATTCTAACAGTTCAGTGTGCACACCTCCATGTGGACACACTCATTCTAACAGTTCAGTGTGCACACCTCCATGTGGACACACTCATTCTAACAGTTCAGTGTGCACACCTCCATGTGGGCACACTCATTCTAACAGTTCAGTGTGCACACCTCCATGTGGGCACACTCATTCTAACAGTTCAGTGTGCACACCTCCATGTGGGCACACTCATTCTAACAGTTCAGTGTGCACACCTCCATGTGGACACACTCATTCTATCAGTTCAGTGTGCACACCTCCATGTGGGCACACTCATTCTAACAGTTCAGTGTGCACACCTCCATGTGGGCACACTCATTCTAACAGTTCGGTGTGCACACTTCCATGTAGGCACACTCATTCTAACAGTTCAGTGTGCACACCTCCATGTGGGCACACTCATTCTAACAGTTCAGTGTGCACACCTCCATGTGGACACACTCATTCTAACAGTTCAGTGTGCACACCTCCATGTGAACACACTCATTCTAACAGTTCAGTGTGCACACCTCCATGTGGACACACTCTTTCTAACAGTTCAGTGTGCACACCTCCATGTGGAAAAATTCTAACACTTCAGTGTGCACACCTCCATGTGGACACACTCATTCTAACATTTCAGTGTGCACACCTCCACAGGAACACACTCTTTCTAACAGTTCAGTGTGCACACCCCCATGTGGACACACACAATCTAACAGTTCAGTGTGGACACCTCCATGTGGACACGCTCATTCTAACAGTTCAGTGTGCACACCTCCACAGGGAAACACTCATTCTAACAGTTCAGTGTGCACACCTCCATGTGGGCACACTCATTCTAACAGTTCAGTGTGCATACCTCCATGTGGACACACTCATAATAACAGTTCAGTGTGCACACCTCCCTGTGCACACACTCATTCTAACAGTTCAGTGTGCACATCTCCACAGGGATACACTCATTCTAACAGTTCAGTGAGCACACGTCCATGTGGACACACTCCTTCTAACAATACAGTGTGCACAATTCCATGTGGACATATTCTAACAGTTCAGTGTGCACACCTCCATGTGGGCACACTCATTCTAAAATTCAGTGTGCACACCTCCACGTGGCCACACTCATTCTAACAGTTCAGTGTGCACAACTCCACAGGGACACACTCATTCTTACAGTTCAGTGTGCACACCTCCATGTGGACACACTCATTCTAACAGTTCAGTGTGCACACCTCCATGTAGGTACACTCATTCTTAAAGTTCAGTGTGCACACCTCCATGTGGACACACTCATTCTAACAGTTCAGTGTGTCACCTCCATGTGGACACAGTCATTCTAACAGTTCAGTGTGCACACATCCACAGGGACACACTCATTCTAACAGTTCAGTGTGCACACCTCCATGTGGACACACTCATTCTAACAGTTCAGTGTGCACACCTCCATGTGGACCCACTCATTCTAACAGTTCAGTGTGCACACCTCCATGTGGGCACACACATTCTAACAGTTCAGTGTGCACACCTCCATGTGGGCACACTCATTCTAACAGTTCAGTGTTCACACCTCCATGTGGACACACTCATTCTAACAGTTCAGTCTGCACACCTCCATTTGGGCACACTCATTCTAACAGTTCAGTGTGCAAACCTCCATGTGGACACACTCATTCTAACAGTTCAGTGTGCAAACCTCCATGTGGACACACTCATTCTAACAGTTCAGTGTGCACACCCCCATGTGGACACACACATTCCAACAGTTCAGTGTGGACACCTCCATGTGTACACACTCATTCTAACAGTTCAGTGTGCACAACTCCACAGTGACACACTCATTCTAACAGTTCAGTGTGCACACCCCATGTGAGCACAGTCATTCTAACAGTTCAGTGTGCACACCTCCATGTGGACACACTCATTCTAACAGTTCAGTGTGCACACCTCCATGTGGACACAATCATTCTAACAGTTCAGTGTGCACACCTCCATGTGGGCACACTGATTCTAACAGTTCAGTGTGCACACCTCCATGTGGACACACTCATTCTAACAGTTCAGTGTGCACACCTCCATGTGGACACACTCATTCTAACAGTTCAGTGTGCACATCTCCACAGGGATACACTCATTCTAACAGTTCAGTGTGCACACCTCCATGTGGACACACTCATTCTAACAGTTCAGTGTGCACACCTCCATGTGGACATACTCATTCTAACAGTTCAGTGTGCACAACTCCATGTGGACACACTCAATCTAACAGTTCAGTGTACACACCTCCATGTGGACACACTCATTCTAACAGTTCAGTGTGCACACCTCCATGTGGACACACTCATTCTAACAATACAGTGTGCACACCTCCATGTGGACACACTCATTCTAACAGTTCAGTGTGCACACCTCCATGTGGGCACACTCATTCTAACAGTTCAGTGTGCACACTTCCATGTGGGCACACTCATTCTAACAGTTCAGTGTGCACACCTCCATGTGGGCACACTCATTATAACAGTTCAGTGTGCACACTTCCATGTGGACACACTCATTCTAACAGTTCAGTGTGCACACCTCCATGTGGACACACTCATTCTAACAGTTCAGTGTGCACACTTCCATGTGGACACACTCATTCTAACAGTCCAGTGTGCACACCTCCATGTGGACACACTCATTCTAACAATACAGTGTGCACACATCCATGTGGACATATTCTAACAGTTCAGTGTGCACACCTCCATGTGGGCACACTCATTCTAACATTTCAGTGTGCACACTTCCATGTGGACACACTCATTCTAACACTTCAGTGTGCACACCTCCATGTGGGCACACTCATTCTTAAAGTTCAGTGTGCACACCTCCATGTGGACACAGTCATTCTAACAGTTCAGTGTGCACACCTCCATGTGGACACACTCATTCTAACAGTTCAGTGTGCACACCTCCACAGGGACACACTCAGTCTAAAAGTTCAGTGTGCACACCTCCATGTGGACACACTCATTCTAACAGTTCAGTGTGCACACCTCCATGTGGACCCACTCATTCTAACAGTTCAGTGTGCACACCTCCATGTGGGCACACACATTCTAACAGTTCAGTGTGCACACCTCCATGTGGGAACACTCATTCTAACAGTTCAGTGTTCACACCACCATGTGGGCACACTCATTCTAACAGTTCAGTGTGCACACCTCCATGTGGACACACTCATTCTAACAGTTCAGTGTGCACACCTCCATGTGAACACACTCATTCTAAGAGTTCATAGTGCACACCTCCATGTGGGCACACTCATTCTAACAGTTCAGTGTGCACACCTCCATGTGGGCACACTCATTCTAACAGTTCAGTGTGCACACCTCCATGTGGGCACACTCATTCTAACAGTTCAGTGTGCACACCACCATGTGGACACACTCATTCTAACAGTTCAGTGTGCACACCTCCATGTGGGCACACTCATTCTAACAGTTCAGTGTGCACACCTCCATGTGGGCACACTCATTCTAACAGTTCAGTGTGCACACCTCCATGTGGACACACTCTTTCTAACAGTTCAGTGTGCACACCTCCATGTGGAAAAATTCTAACACTTCAGTGTGCACACCTCCGTGTGGACACACTCATTCTAACATTTCAGTGTGCACACCTCCACATGAACACACTCATTCTAACAGTTCAGTGTGCACACCCCCATGTGGACACACACAATCTAACAGTTCAGTGTGGACACCTCCATGTGTACACACTCATTCTAACAGTTCAGTGTGCACACCTCCACAGGGACACACTCATTCTAACAGTTCAGTGTGCACACCTCCATGTGGGCACACTCATTCTAACAGTTCAGTGTGCACACCTCCATGTGGACACACTCATTATAACAGTTCAGTGTGCACACCTCCAAGTGCACACACTCATTCTAACTGTTCAGTGTGCACATCTCCACAGGGATACACTCATTCTAACAGTTCAGTGTGCACACCTCCATGTGGACACACGCATTCTAACAATACAGTGTGCACACCTCCATGTGGACATATTCTAACAGTTCAGTGTGCACACCTCCACGTGGGCACACTCATTCTAAAAGTTCAGTGTGCACACATCCATGTGTCCACACTCATTCTAACAGTTCAGTGTGCACACCTCCATGTGGACACACTCAATCTAACAGTTCAGTGTACACACCTCCATGTGGACACACTCATTCTAAAAATACAGTGTGCACACCTCCATGTGGACATATTCTAACAGTTCAGTGTGCACACCTCCATGTGGGCACACTCATTCTAACAGTTCAGTGTGCACACCTCCATGTGGACACACTCATTCTAACAGTTCAGTGTGCACATCTCCACAGGGATACACTCATTCTAACAGTTCAGTGTGCACACCTCCATGTGGACACACTCATTCTAAAAATACAGTGTGCACACCTCCATGTGGACATATTCTAACAGTTCAGTGTGCACACCCCCATGTGGGCACACTCATTCTAACAGTTCAGTGTGCACACCTCCATGTGGACACACTCATTCTAACAGTTCAGTGTGCACACCTCCACAGGGACACACTCTTTCTAAAAGTTCAGTGTGCACACCTCCATGTGGACACACTCATTCTAACAGTTCAGTCTGCACACCTCCATATGGATCCACTCCTTCTAACAGATCAGTGTGCACACATCCATGTGGGCACACTCATTCTAACAGTTCAGTGTGCTCACCTCCATATGGGCACACTCATTCTAGCAGTTCAGTGTGCACACCTCCATGTGGGCACACTCATTCTAACAGTACAGTTAGCACACCTCCATGTGGGCACACTCATTCTAACAGTTCAGTGTGCACACCTCCACAGGGATACACTCATTCTTACAGTTCAGTGTGCACACATCCATGTGGGCACACTCATTCTAACAGTTCCATGTGCACACCTCCATATGGACACACTCATTCTAACAGTTCAGTGTGCACACCTCCATGTGGACACACTCATTCTAACAGTTCAGTGTGCACACCTCCATGTGGACACACTCATTCTAACAATACAGTGTGCACACCTCCATGTGGACATATTCTAACAGTTCAGTGTGCACACCTCCATGTGGGCACACTCATTCTAACAGTTCAATGTGCACACCTCCATGTGGACACACTCATTCTAACAGTTCAGTGTGCACACCTCCATGTGGACACACTCATTCTAACAGTTCAGTGTGCACATCTCCACAGGGATACACTCATTCTAACAGTTCAGTGTGCATGCCTCCATGTGGACAAACTCATTCTAACAGTTCAGTGTGCACACCTCCATGTGGACACACTCAATCTAACAGTTCAGTGTACACACCTCCATGTGGACACACTCATTCTAACAGTTCAGTGTGCACACCTCCATGTGGACACACTCATTCTAAATGTTCAGTGTGCACACTTCCATGTGGACACACTCATTCTAACAGTTCAGTGTGCACACCTCCATGTGGCCACACTCATTCTAACAGTTCAGTGTGCACACCTCCACAGGGACACACTCATTCTAACAGTTCAGTGTGCACAACTCCATGTGGGCACACTCATTCTTAAAGTTTAATGTGCACACCTCCATGTGGACACACTCATTCTAAGAGTTCAGTGTGCACACCTCCATGTGGACACAATCATTCTAACAGTTCAGTGTGCACACCTCCATGTGGACACAATCATTCTAACATTTCAGTGTGCCCACCTCCATATGGATAAATTCTAACACTTAGGTGTGCACACCTCCATGTGGACCCACTCATTCTAACAGTTCAGAGTGCACACCTCCATGTGGGCACACTCATTCTAACAGTTCAGTGTGCACACCTCCATGTGGGCACACTCATTCTAACAGTTCAGTCTGCACACCTCCATGTGGGCACACTCATTCTAACAGTTCAGTCTGCACACCTCCATGTGGGCTCACTCATTCTAACAGTTCAGTGTGCACACCTCCATGTGGACACACTCATTCTAACAGTTCATTGTGCACACCTCCACAGGGATACACTCATTCTTACAGTTCAGTGTGCACACCTCCATGTGGGCACACTCATTCTAACAGTTCAGTGTGCACACCTCCACAGGGATACACTCATTCTAACAGTTCAGTGTGCACACCTCCACAGGGACACACTCATTCTAAAGGTTCAGTGTGCACACCTCCATGTGGACACACTCATTCTAACAGTTCAGTGTGCACACCTCCATGTGGACCCACTCATTCTAACAGTTCAGAGTGCACACCTCCATGTGGGCACACTCATTCTAACAGTTCAGTGTGCACACCTCCATGTGGGCACACTCATTCTAACAGTTCAGTCTGCACACCTCCATGTGGGCACACTCATTCTAACAGTTCAGTCTGCACACCTCCATGTGGGCACACTCATTCTAACAGTTCAGTGTGCACACCTCCATGTGGACACACTCATTCTAACAGTTCATTGTGCACAGCTCCACAGGGATACACTCATTCTAACAGTACAGTTAGCACACCTCCATGTGGGCACACTCATTCTAACAGTTCAGTGTGCACACATCCATGTGGACACACTCATTCTAACAGTTCAGTGTGCACACCTCCACAGGGATACACTCATTCTTACAGTTCAGTGTGCACACATCCATGTGGGCACACTCATTCTAACAGTTCCATGTGCACACCTCCATGTGGACACACTCATTCTAACAGTTCAGTGTGCACACCTCCATGTGGACACACTCATTCTAACAGTTCAGTGTGCACACCTCCATGTGGACACACTCATTCTAACAATTCAGTGTGCACACCTCCATGTGGACATATTCTAACAGTTCAGTGTGCACACCTCCATGTGGGCACACTCATTCTAACAGTTCAATGTGCACACCTCCATGTGGACACACTCATTCTAACAGTTCAGTGTGCACACCTCCATGTGGGCACACTCAATCTAACAGTTCAGTGTGCACACCTCCATGTGGGCACACTCATTCTAAGAGTTCAGTGTGCACACCTCCACATGGACACACTCATTCTAACAATACAGTGTGCACACCTCCATGTGGACATATTCTAACAGTTCAGTGTGCACACCTCCATGTGGACACACTCATTCTAACAATTCAGTGTGCACACCTCCATGTGGACACACTCATTCTAAGAGTTCAGTGTGCACACCTCCATGTGGACATATTCTAACAGTTCAGTGTGCACACTTCCATGTGGACACACTCATTCTAACAGTTCAGTGTGCACACCTCCATGTGGACACACTCATTCTAACAGTTCAGTGAGCACACCTCCACAGGGACACACTCATTCTAACAGTTCAGTGTGCGCATCTCCACAGGGATACACTCATTCTAACAGTTCAGTGTGCACACCTCCATGTGGACACACTCATTCTAACATTTCACACCTCCATGATGGCACACTCATTCTAACAGTTCAGTTTGCACACTTCTATGTGGACAATCTCATTCTAACAGTTCAGTGTGCACACCTCCATGTGGACACACTCAATCTAACAGTTCAGTGTACACACCTCCATGTGGACACACTCAATCTAACTGTTCAGTGTGCACACCTCCACGTGGACACACTCATTCTAACAATACAGTGTGCACACCTCCATGTGGACATATTCTAACAGTTCAGTGTGCACACCTCCATGTGGGCACACTCATTCTAACAGTTCAGTGTGCACACCTCCATGTGGGCACACTCATTCTAACAGTTCAGTGTGCACACCTCCATGTGGGCACACTCATTCTAAGAGTTCAGTGTGCACACCTCCAAGTGGACACACTCATTCTAACAGTTCAGTGTGTACACCTCCATGTGGGCACACTCATTCTAACAGTTCAGTGTGCACACTTCCATGTGGACACACACATTCTAACAGTTCAGTGTGCACACCTCCATGTGGACACACTCATTCTAACAGTTCAGTGTGCACACCTCCATGTGGACACACTCATTCTAACAATACAGTGTGCACACCTCCATGTGGACATATTCTAACAGTTCAGTGTGCACACCTCCATGTGGACACACTCATTCTAACAGTTCAGTGTGCACACCTCCATGTGGACACAATCAATCTAACAGTTCAGTGTGCACACCTCCATGTGGACACACTCATTCTAAAAGTTCAGTGTGCACACCCCATGTGTGCACAGTCATTCTAACAGTTCAGTGTGCACACCTCCATGTGGACACAGTCATTCTAACAGTTCAGTGTGCACACCTCCATGTGGACACACTCATTCTAACAGTTCAGTGTGCACACCTCCATGTGGACACACTCATTCTAACAGTTCAGTGTGCACACCTCCATGTGGACACACTCATTCTAACAATACAGTGTGCACACCTCCATGTGGACACAATCAATCTAACAGTTAGGTATACACACCTCCATGTGGACACACTCATTCTAACAGTTCAGTGTGCACACCTCCATGTGGACATATTGTAACAGTTCAGTGTACACACCTCCATGTGGGCACACTCATTCTAACAGTTCAGTGTGCACACCTCCATGTGGACACACTCATTCTAACAGTTCAGTGTGCACACCTCCATGTGGACACACTCATTCTAACAGTTCAGTGTGCACACCTCCATGTGGACACACTCATTCTAACAGTTCAGTGTGCACACCTCCATGTGGGCACACTCATTCTAACAGTTCAGTGTGCAAACCTCCATGTGGACACACTCATTCTAACAATTCAGTGTGCACACCTCCATGTGGACACACTCATTCTAACAAAACAGTGTGCACACCTCCATGTGGACATATTCTAACAGTTCAGTGTGCACACCTCCATGTGGACACACTCATTCTAACAGTTCAGTGTGCACACCTCCATGTGGACACACTCATTCTAACAATACAGTGTGCACACCTCCATGTGGACATATTCTAACAATTAAGTGTGCACACCTCCATGTGGGCACACTCATTCTAACAGTTCAGTGTTCACACCTCCATGTGGACACAGTCATTCTACCAGTTCAGTGTGCACCCCTCCATGTGGGCACACTCATTCTAACAGTTCAGTGTGCACACCTCCATGTGGACACACTCATTCTAACAGTTCAGTGTGCACACCTCCATGTGGGCACACTCATTCTAACAGTTCAGTGTGCACACCTCCATGTGGACACACTCATTCTAACAGTTCAGTGTGCACACCTCCATGTGTGCACACTGATTCTAACAGTTCAGAGTGCACCATTCCATGTGGATACACTCATTCTAACAGTTCAGTGTGCACACCTCCATGTGGACACACTCATTCTAACAGTTCAGTGTGCACACCTCCATGTGGACACACTCATTCTAACAGTTCAGTGTGCACACCTCCATGTGGACACACTCATTCTAACAATACAGTGTGCACACCTACATGTGGACATATTCTAACAGTTCAGTGTGCACACCTCCATGTGGACACACTCATTCTAACAGTTCAGTGTGCACACCTCCATGATGGCACACTCATTCTAACAGTTCACTGTGCACACTTCCATGTGGACACTCGCATTCTAACAGTTCAGTGTGCACACCTCCATGTGGACACACTCAATCTAACAGTTCAAAGTACACACCTCCATGTGGACACACTCATGCTAACAGTTCAGTGTGCACACCTCCATGTGGGCACACTCATTCTAACAGTTCAGTGTGCACACCTCCATGTGGACACACTCATTCTAACAGTTCAGTGTGCACACCTCCATGTGGACACACTCATTCTAACAGTTCAGTGTGCACACCTCCATGTGGACACACTCATTCTAACAGTTCAGTGTGCACACCTCCATGTGGGCACACTCATTCTAACAGTTCAGTGTGCACACCTCCATGTGGGCATACTCATTCTAAAAGAACAGTGTGCACACCTCCATGTGGACACACTCATTCTAACAGTTCAGTGTGCACACCTCCATGTGGACACACTCATTCTAACAGTTCAGTGTGCACACCTCCATGTGGGCACACTCATTCTAACAGTTCAGTGTGCACACCTCCATGTGGGCATACTCATTCTAAAAGAACAGTGTGCACACCTCCATGTGGACATATTCTAACAGTTCAGTGTGCACACCTCCATGTGGGCACACTCATTCTAACAGTTCAGTGTGCACACCTCCATGTGGACACACTCATTCTAACAGTTCAGTGTGCACACCTCCACAGGGACACACTCATTCTAACAGTTCAAAGTGCACATATCCATGTGGGCACAGTCATTCTAACAGTTCAGTGTGCACACCTCCATGTGGACACACTCATTCTAACAGTTCAGTGTGCACACTTCCATGTGGACACTCGCATTCTAACAGTTCAGTGTGCACACCTCCACATGGACACACTCAATCTAACAGTTCAGTGTACACACCTCCATGTGGACACACTCATGCTAACAGTTCAGTGTGCACACCTCCATGTGGGCACACTCATTCTAACAGTTCATTGTGCACACCTCCATGTGGACACACTCATTCTAACAGTTCAGTGTGCACACCTCCATGTGGACACACTCATTCTAACAGTTCAGTGTGCACACCTCCATGTGGACACACTCATTCTAACAGTTCAGTGTGCACACCTCCATGTGGGCACACTCATTTTAACAGTTCAGTGTGCACACCTCCATGTGGGCATACTCATTCTAAAAGAACAGTGTGCACACCTCCATGTGGACACACTCATTCTAACAGTTCAGTGTGCACAACTCCATGTGGGCACACTCATTCTAACAGTTCAGTGTGCACACCTCCATGTGGGCACACTCATTCTAACAGTTCAGTGTGCACACCTTCAAGTGGACACACTCATTCTAACAGTTCAGTGTGCACACCTCCATGTAGGTACACTCATTCTTAAAGTTCAGTGTGCACACCTCCATGTGGACACACTCATTCTAACAGTTCAGTGTGTCACCTCCATGTGGACACAGTCATTCTAACAGTTCAGTGTGCACACATCCACAGGGACACACTCATTCTAACAGTTCAGTGTGCACACCTCCATGTGGACACACTCATTCTAACAGTTCAGTGTGCACACCTCCATGTGGACCCACTCATTCTAACAGTTCAGTGTGCACACCTCCATGTGGGCACACACATTCTAACAGTTCAGTGTGCACACCTCCATGTGGGCACACTCATTCTAACAGTTCAGTGTTCACACCTCCATGTGGACACACTCATTCTAACAGTTCAGTCTGCACACCTCCATTTGGGCACACTCATTCTAACAGTTCAGTGTGCAAACCTCCATGTGGACACACTCATTCTAACAGTTCAGTGTGCAAACCTCCATGTGGACACACTCATTCTAACAGTTCAGTGTGCACACCCCCATGTGGACACACACATTCTAACAGTTCAGTGTGGACACCTCCATGTGTACACACTCATTCTAACAGTTCAGTGTGCACAACTCCACAGTGACACACTCATTCTAACAGTTCAGTGTGCACACCCCATGTGAGCACAGTCATTCTAACAGTTCAGTGTGCACACCTCCATGTGGACACACTCATTCTAACAGTTCAGTGTGCACACCTCCATGTGGACACAATCATTCTAACAGTTCAGTGTGCACACCTCCATGTGGGCACACTGATTCTAACAGTTCAGTGTGCACACCTCCATGTGGACACACTCATTCTAACAGTTCAGTGTGCACACCTCCATGTGGACACACTCATTCTAACAGTTCAGTGTGCACATCTCCACAGGGATACACTCATTCTAACAGTTCAGTGTGCACACCTCCATGTGGACACACTCATTCTAACAGTTCAGTGTGCACACCTCCATGTGGACATACTCATTCTAACAGTTCAGTGTGCACAACTCCATGTGGACACACTCAATCTAACAGTTCAGTGTACACACCTCCATGTGGACACACTCATTCTAACAGTTCAGTGTGCACACCTCCATGTGGACACACTCATTCTAACAATACAGTGTGCACACCTCCATGTGGACACACTCATTCTAACAGTTCAGTGTGCACACCTCCATGTGGGCACACTCATTCTAACAGTTCAGTGTGCACACTTCCATGTGGGCACACTCATTCTAACAGTTCAGTGTGCACACCTCCATGTGGGCACACTCATTATAACAGTTCAGTGTGCACACTTCCATGTGGACACACTCATTCTAACAGTTCAGTGTGCACACCTCCATGTGGACACACTCATTCTAACAGTTCAGTGTGCACACTTCCATGTGGACACACTCATTCTAACAGTCCAGTGTGCACACCTCCATGTGGACACACTCATTCTAACAATACAGTGTGCACACATCCATGTGGACATATTCTAACAGTTCAGTGTGCACACCTCCATGTGGGCACACTCATTCTAACATTTCAGTGTGCACACTTCCATGTGGACACACTCATTCTAACACTTCAGTGTGCACACCTCCATGTGGGCACACTCATTCTTAAAGTTCAGTGTGCACACCTCCATGTGGACACAGTCATTCTAACAGTTCAGTGTGCACACCTCCATGTGGACACAGTCATTCTAACAGTTCAGTGTGCACACCTCCACAGGGACACACTCAGTCTAAAAGTTCAGTGTGCACACCTCCATGTGGACACACTCATTCTAACAGTTCAGTGTGCACACCTCCATGTGGACCCACTCATTCTAACAGTTCAGTGTGCACACCTCCATGTGGGCACACACATTCTAACAGTTCAGTGTGCACACCTCCATGTGGGAACACTCATTCTAACAGTTCAGTGTTCACACCACCATGTGGGCACACTCATTCTAACAGTTCAGTGTGCACACCTCCATGTGGACACACTCATTCTAACAGTTCAGTGTGCACACCTCCATGTGAACACACTCATTCTAAGAGTTCATAGTGCACACCTCCATGTGGGCACACTCATTCTAACAGTTCAGTGTGCACACCTCCATGTGGGCACACTCATTCTAACAGTTCAGTGTGCACACCTCCATGTGGGCACACTCATTCTAACAGTTCAGTGTGCACACCACCATGTGGACACACTCATTCTAACAGTTCAGTGTGCACACCTCCATGTGGGCACACTCATTCTAACAGTTCAGTGTGCACACCTCCATGTGGGCACACTCATTCTAACAGTTCAGTGTGCACACCTCCATGTGGACACACTCTTTCTAACAGTTCAGTGTGCACACCTCCATGTGGAAAAATTCTAACACTTCAGTGTGCACACCTCCGTGTGGACACACTCATTCTAACAGTTCAGTGTGCACACCTCCACATGAACACACTCATTCTAACAGTTCAGTGTGCACACCCCCATGTGGACACACACAATCTAACAGTTCAGTGTGGACACCTCCATGTGTACACACTCATTCTAACAGTTCAGTGTGCACACCTCCACAGGGACACACTCATTCTAACAGTTCAGTGTGCACACCTCCATGTGGGCTCACTCATTCTAACAGTTCAGTGTGCACACCTCCATGTGGACACACTCA
>NW_026737740.1:0-33349 GCF_949786415.1 Peromyscus eremicus | reverse complement strand
TACAGTTTATTGGACGAAAGAAGATCTATTGTTCTTGTCAGGTTCCTAATCAGATTTGAACTAGATATGGCCATGTGTGTAGGAAGCACAGTTTTTTTGTTCTGAGCAAGCTCACTGTTCGGACCCAATAGGGAACACAGTAGAGTAGAAGAGTGCTCTTTTCTCTAAAGCAGAGTGTGTTTCTAGTAAGGCGAGCTCGCGTTTGTTTCCCAGTCCTAAATGGAGTTTTCACAGGCAGTTTTTGGTCCTACGAGCAAGAGTTGTTTTCTGGTAAGAAGAGTCACTATTGCGCTCCAAATGCAATACACAGTGCAAATAGCACACGCGTCTGTTCCCAGCAAGTACAGTGTATTGGAGTGAAGAGGAGCTACTGTTCTTCTCAGTTTCCTAAGCAGAGTTGAACTAGATATGGCCCGTGTTTAGGAAGCACAGTTCTTTTGTTCTGAGCAAGCTCACTGTTCTGGCCATATAGGAAACACAGTAGAGTAGAAGAGTGCTCTTTTCTCTAAAGCAGAGTGTGTTTCTTGTAAGGCGAGCTAGCGTTTGTTTCTCATTCCTAAATGGAGTTGAATCACATGCAGTTTCTGGTCCTACGAGCAAGAGTTGTTTTCTGGTAAGAAGAGTCAATATTGCGCTGCCATTGCCATACACAGGACAAATAGCACTGGCGTTTGTTCCCAGCAAGTACAGTGTATTGCACTGAAGAGGATCTACTGTTCTTGTCAGGTTCCTAAGCAGAATTGAACTAGATATGGCCGTGTGTGTAGGAAGCTCAGTTCTTTTGTTCTGAGCAAGCTCACTGTTCGGACCCCATAGGAAACACAGTAGAGTAGAATTGTGCTCTTTTCTCAAAAGCAGAGTGTGTTTCTTGTAAGGCGACCTAGCGTTTGTTTCCCAGTCCTAAATGGAGTTGAATCGCATGCAGTTTCTGTTCCTACGAGCAAGAGTTGTTTTCTGGTAAGGAAAGTAACTATTGAGCTCCCATTGCCATACACAGTGCAAATAGCACTCGCGTCTGTTCCCAGCAAATACAGTGTATCGGACTGAAGAGGAGATACTGATCTTGTCAGTTTCCTAAGCAGAGTTGAACTAGATATGGTCGGTGTGTGTAGGAAGCACAGTTCTTTTGTTCTGAGCAAGCTCACTTTTCGGACCCCATAGGAAACACAGTAGAGTAGAATTGTGCTCTTTTCTCAAAAGCAGAGTGTGTTTCTTGTAAGGCGACCTAGCGTTTGTTTTCCAGTCCTAAATGGAGTTGAATCACATGCAGTTTCTGGTCCTATGAGCAAGAGTTGTTTTCTGGTAAGGAAAGTAACTATTGAGCTCCCATTGCCATACACAGTGCAAATAGCACTCGCGTCTGTTCCCAGCAAATACAGTGTATCGGACTGAAGAGGAGCTACTGTTCTTCTCAGTTTCCTAAGCAGAGTTGAACTAGATAGGGTCGGTGTGTGTAGGAAGCACACTTCTTTTGTTCTGAGCAAGCTCACTGTTTGGACCCCATAGGAAACACAGTAGAGTAGAAGAGTGCTCTTTTCTCAAAAGCAGAGTGTGTTTCTTGTAAGGCGAGCTAGCGTTTGTTTCCCAGTCCTAAATGGAGTGGAATCACATGCAGTTTCTGGTCCAACGAACAAGAGTTGTTTTCTGGTAAGGAAAGTCACTATTGCGCTCCCTTTGTCATACACAGTGCAAATAGCCCTCCCGTCTGTTCCCAGCAAGTACAGTGTATCGGACTGAAGAGGATCTACTGTTCTTGTCAGGTTCCTAAGCAGACTTGAACTAGATGTGGGAATGTTTGTAGGAAGCACAGTTTTTTTGTTCTGAGCAAGCTCACTGTTCGGAACACATAGGAAACAGTAGAGTAGAAGAGTGCTCTTTTCTCAAAGCAGAGTGTGTTTCTTGGAAGGCGAACTAGTGTTTGTTTACCAGTCCTAAATGGAGTTGAGTCACATGCAGTTTTTTGTCCTATGAGCAAGAGTTGTTTTCTGGTAAGACGAGTCACTATTGTGCTCCAATTGCCATACACAGTGCAAATAGCACTCGCGTCTGTTCCGAGCAAGTACAGTGTATTGGACTGAAGAGGAGCTACTGTTCTTGTCAGTTTCCTAAGCAGAGTTGAACTAGATATGGCCCGTGTGTGTAGGAAGCACAGTTCTTTTGTTCTGAGCAAGCTCACTGATTGGACCCCATAGGAAACACAGTAGAGTAGAAGAGTGCTCTTTTCTCTGAAACAGAGTGTGTTTCTTGTAAGGCGAGCTAGCATTTGTTTCCCAGTCCTAAATGGAGTGGAATCACATGCAGTTTCTGGTCCTATGAGCAAGAGTTGTTTTCTGGTAAGGAAAGTCACTATTGCGCTCCATTGCCATTCACAGTGCAAATAGCCATGTGTCTGTTTCCAGAAAGTACAGTGTATCAGACTGAAGAGGAGCTACTGTTCTTGTCAGTTTCTTAAGCAGAGTTGAACTAGATATGGCCCGTGTGTGTAGGAAGCACAGTTCTTATGTTCTGAGCAAGCTCACTGTTCTGGCCGTATAGGTAACACAGTAGAGTAGAAGAGTGCCCTTTTCTTAAAAGCAGAGTGTGTTTCTTGTAAGGCGAGCTCGCGTTTGTTTCCCAGTCCTACATGGAGTTGAGTCACATGCAGATTTTGGTCCTACAAGCAAGAGTTGTTTTCTGGTAAGAAGAGTGACTGTTGCGCTCCAAATGCCATATACAGTGCAAATAACACTCACGTCTGTTCTCAGCAAGTACAGTGTATCAGACTGAACAGGAGCTACTGTTCTTGTCAGTTTCTTAAGCAGACTTGATCTAGATATGGCCGTGTGTGTAGGAAGCACATTTTTTTTGTTCTGAGCAAGCTCACTGTTCGTAACACATAGGAAACACAGTAGAGTAGAAGAGTGCTCTTTTCTCAAAAGCAGAGTGTGTTTTAGGAAGGCGAGCTCGCGTTGGTTTCCCAATCCTAAATGGAGTTGAGTCACATGCAGTTTTTTGTCCTACGAGCAAGAGTTGTTTTCTGGTAAGAAGAGTCACTGTTGCGCTCCAAATTCCATATACAGTGCAAATAGCACTCGCGTCTGTTCCCAGCATGTACAGTGTATCAGACTGAACAGGAGCTACTGTTCTTGTCAGTTTCCTAAGCAGACTTGAACTAGACGTGGCCGTGTGTGTAGGAAGTACATTTTTTTTGTTCTGAGCAAGCTCACTGTTTGGAACACATAGGAAACACAGTAGAAGAGACGAGTGCTCTTTTCTCAAAAGCAGAGTGTGTTTTTGGAAGGCGAGCTAGCTTTGTTTCCCAGTCCTAAATAGAGTTGAATCACATGCAGTTTTTTGTCCTACGAGCAAGAGTTGTTTTCTGGTAAGACGAGTCACTATTGTCCTCCAATTGCCATTCACAGTGCCAATAGCACTCGCGTCTGTTCCGAGCAAGTACAGTGTATTGGACTGAAGAGGAGCTACTGTTCTTGTCAGTTTCCTAAGCAGAGTTGAACTAGATATGGCCCGTGTGTCGGAAGCACAGTTCTTTTGTTCTGAGCAAGCTCACTGCTTAGACACCATAGGAAACACAGTAGAGTACAAGAGTGCTCTTTTCTCAAAAGCAGAGTGTGTTTCATGTAAGGCGAGCTAGCATTTGTTTCCCAGTCCTAAATGGAGTTGAATCACATGCAGTTTCTGGTCTTACGAGCAAGAGTTGTTTTCTGGTAAGGAAAGTCACTATTGCACTCCCATTGCCATACACAGTGCAAATAGCACATGGGTCTGTTCCCAGCAAGTACAGTGTATTGGACTGAATAGGAGCTACTGTTCTTGTCAGTTTCCTAAGCAGAGTTGAACTAGATATGGCCCGTGTGTAGGAAGCACAGTTCTTTTGTTCTGAGCAAGCTCACTGTTCTGGCCCTTTAGGAAACTCAGTAGAGTAGAAGAATGCTCTTTTCTCAAAAGCAGAGTGTGTGTCTTGTAAGGGGAGCTAGCGTTTGTTTCCCAGTCCTACATGGAATTGAATCACATGCAGTTTCTGGTACTACGAGCAAGAGTTGTTTTCTGGTAAGGAAAGTCACTATGGTGCTCCCTTTGCCATACACAGTGCAAATAGCACTCGCGTCTGCTCCCAGCAAGTACAGTGTATTGGACTGAAGAGGAGCTACTGTTCTTGTCAGTTTCCGAAGCAGAGTTGAACTAGATATGGCCCATGTGTGTAGGAAGCACAGTTCTTTTGTTCTGAGAAACTCACTGTTCGGACCCTATTGGAAACACAGTAGAGTAGGCGAGTGCTCTTTTCTCAAAAGCAGAGTGGGTTTCCTGTAAGGCTAGCTAGTGTTTGCTTCCCAGTCAGAAACAGAGTTGAATCACATGCAGTTTCTGGTCCTACGAGCCAGAGTTGTTTTCTGGTAAGAAGAGTCACTATTGCGCTCCCATTGCCATACACAGTGCAAATAGCACTTGCGTCTGCTCCCGGCAAGTACAGTGTATTGGACTGAAGAGGAGCTACTGTTCTTGTCAGTTTCCGAAGCAGAGTTGAACTAGATATGGCCCATGTGTGTAGGAAGCACAGTTCTTTTGTTCTGAGCAAGCTCACTGTTCGGACCCCATAGGAAACACAGTAGAGTAGAAGAGTGCTCTTTTCTCAAAAGCAGAGTGTGTTTCTTGTAAGGCGAGCTAGCGTTTGTTTACCAGTCCTAAATGGAGTTGAATCCCATGCAGATTCTGGTCCTACGAGCAAGAGTTGTTTTCTGGTAAGGAAAGTAACTATTGAGCTCCCATTGCCATACACAGTGCAAATAGCACTCGCGTCTGTTCCCAGCAAATACAGTGTATCGGACTGAAGAGGAGCTACTGTTCTTGTCAGTTTCCTAAGCAGAGTTGAACTAGATATGGTCGGTGTGTGTAGGAAGCACAGTTCTTTTGTTCTGAGCAAGCTCACTTTTCAGACCCCATAGGAAACACAGTAGAGTAGAATTGTGCTCTTTTCTCAAAAGCAGAGTGTGTTTCTTGTAAGGCGAGCTAGCGTTTGTTTCCCAGTCCTAAATGGAGTTGAATCCCATACAGTTTCTGTTCCTATGAGCAAGAGTTGTTTTCTGGTAAGGAAAGTAACTATTGAGCTCCCATTGCCATAAACAGTGCAAATAGCACTCGCGTCTGTTCCCAGCAAATACAGTGTATCGGACTGAAGAGGAGCTACTGTTCTTGTCAGTTTCCTAAGCAGAGTTGAACTAGATAGGGTCGGTGTGTGTAGGAAGCACACTTCTTTTGTTCTGAGCAAGCTCACTGTTTGGACCCCATAGGAAACACAGAAGAGTAGAAGAGTGCTCTTTTCTCAAAAGCAGAGTGTGTTTCTTGTAAGGCGAGCTAGCGTTTGTTTCCCAGTCCTAAATGGAGTGGAATCACATGCAGTTTCTGGTCCTACGAACAAGAGTTGTTTTCTGGTAAGGAAAGTCACTATTGTGCTCCCATTGCCATACACAGTGCAAATAGCCCTCCCGTCTGTTCCCAGCAAGTACAGTGTATCGGACTGAAGAGGATCTACTGTTCTTGTCAGGTTCTTAAGCAGACTTGAACTAGATGTGGCAATGTTTGTAGGAAGCACAGTTTTTTTGTTCTGAGCAAGCTCACTGTTCCGAACACATAGGAAACAGTAGAGTAGAAGAGTGCTCTTTTCTCAAAAGCAGAGTGTGTTTCTTGGAAGGCGAACTAGTGTTTGTTTACAAGTCCTAAATGGAGTTGAGTCACATGCAGTTTTTTGTCCTACGAGCAAGAGTTGTTTTCTGGTAAGACAAGTCACTATTGTGCTCCAATTGCCATACACAGTGCAAATAGCACTCGCGTCTGTTCCGAGCAAGTACAGTGTATTGGACTGAAGAGGAGCTACTGTTCTTGTCAGTTTCCTAAGCAGAGTTGAACTAGATATGGCCCGTGTGTGGAGGAAGCACAGTTCTTTTGTTCTGAGCAAGCTCACTGTTTGGACCCCATAGGAAACACAGTAGAGTAGAAGAGTACTCTTTTCTCTGAAGCAGAGTGTGTTTCTTGTAAGGCGAGCTAGCGTTTGTTTCCCAGTCCTAAATGGAGTGGAATCACATGCAGTTTCTGGTCCTATGAGCAAGAGTTGTTTTCTGGTAAGGAAAGTCACTATTGCGCTCCCATTGCCATACACAGTGCAAATAGCACATGCGTCTGTTTCCAGAAAGTACAGTGTATCAGACTGAAGAGGAGCTACTGTTCTTCTCAGTTTCCTAAGCAGAGTTGAACTAGATATGGCCCGTGTGTAGGAAGCACAATTCTTATGTTCTGAGCAAGCTCACTGTTCTGGCCCTATAGGAAACACAGTAGAGTAGAAGAGTGCACTTTTCTAAAAAGCAGAGTGTGTTTCTTGTAAGGCGAGCTCGCGTTTGTTTCCCAGTCCTAAATGGAGTTGAGTCACATGCAGATTTTGGTCCTACAAGCAAGAGTTGTTTTCTGGTAAGAAAAGTGACTGATGCGCTCCAAATGCCATATACAGTGCAAATAACACTCACGTCTGTTCTCAGCAAGTACAGTGTATCTGACTGAACAGGAGCTACTGTTCTTGTCAGTTTCTTAAGCAGACTTGATCTAGATATGGCCGTGTGTGTAGGAAGCACATTTTTTTTGTTCTGAGCAAGCTCACTGTTCGTAACACATAGGAAACACAGTAGAGTAGAAGAGTAATCTTTTCTCAAAAGCAGAGTGTGTTTTTGGAAGGAGAGCTCGTGTTGGTTTCCCAGTCCTAAATGGAGTTGAGTCACATGCAGTTTTTTGTCCTACGAGCAAGAGTTGTTTTCTGGTAAGAAGAGTCACTGTTGCGCTCCAAATTCCATATACAGTGCAAATAGCACTCGCGTCTGTTCCCAGCAAGTACAGTGTATCAGACTGAACAGGAGCTACTGTTCTTGTCACTTTCCTAAGCAGACTTAAACTAGATATGGCCGTGTGAGTAGGAAGTACATTTTTTTTGTTCTGAGCAAGCTCACTGTTTGGAACACATAGGAAACACAGTAGAGTAGAAGAGTGCTCTTTTCTCAAAAGCAGAATGTGTTTTTGGAAGGCAAGCTAGCGTTTGTTTCCCAGTCCTAAATGGAGTTGAATCACATGCAGTTTTTTGTCCTACGAGCAACAGTTGTTTTCTGGTAAGACGAGTCACTATTGTGCTCCAATTGCCATACACAGTGCCAATAGCACTCGCGTCTGTTCCGAGCAAGTACAGTGTATTGGACTGAAGAGGAGCTACTGTTCTTGTCAGTTTCCTAAGCAGAGTTGAACTAGATATGGCCTGTGTGTGTAGGAAGCACAGTTCTTTTGTTCTGAGCAAGCTCACTGTTTAGACCCCATAGGAAACACAGTAGAGTAGAAGAGTGCTCTTTTCTCAAAAGCAGAGTGTGTTTCATGTAAGGCGAGCTAGCATTTGTTTCCCAGTCCTAAATGGAGTTGAATCTCATGCAGTTTCTGGTCCTACGAGCAAGAGTTGTTTTCTGGTAAGGAAAGTCACTATTGCGCTCCCATTGCCATACACAGTGCAAATAGCACATGGGTCTGTTCCCAGCAAGTACAGTGTATTGGACTGAATAGGAGCTACCGTTCTTGTCAGTTTCCTAAGCAGAGTTGAACTAGATATGGCCCGTGTGTAGGAAGCACAGTTCTTTTGTTCTGAGCAAGCTCACTGTTCTGGCCCTTTAGGAAACACAGTAGAGTAGAAGAATGCTCTTTTCTCAAAAGTAGAGTGTGTTTCTTTTAAGGCAAGCTAGCGTTTGTTTCCCAGTCCAAAATGGAGTTGAATCACATGCAGTTTTTGGTCTTACCAGCAAGAGTTGTTTTCTGGTAAGGAAGTAACTGTTGTGCTCCTTTAGCCACACACAGTGCAAATAGCACTCGCGTCTGCTCCCAGCAAGTACAGTGTATTGGAAAGAAGAGGAGCTACTGTTCTTGTCAGTTTCCTAAGCAGAGTTGAACTAGATATGACACGTGTGTGTAGTAAGCACAGTTCTTTTTTTCTAAGCAAGCTCACTGTTCGGACCCCATAGGAAACACAGTAGAGTAGAAGAGTGCTCTTTTCTCAAAAGCAGAGTGTGTTTCTTTTAAAGCGAGCTAGCGTTCATTTCAAAGTCATAAATGGAGTTGAATCCCATGCAGTTTCTGGTCCTATGAGCAAGAGTTGTTTTCTTTTAAGAAGAGTCACTATTATGCTCCCATTTTCATACACAGGGCAAATAGCAATGGCGTCTGTTCCCAGCATGTACAGTGTATTGGACTGAAGGGGATCTACTGTTCTTGTCAGTTTCCTAAGCAGAGTTGAACTAGATATGGCCCGTGTGTGTAGGAAGCATAGTTCTTTTGTTCTGAGCAAGCTCGCTGTTTGGACCACATAGGAAACACAGTAGAGTAGGCGAGTGCTCTTATCTCAAAAGCAGAGTGTGTTTCTTGTAAGGCTAGCTAGTGTTTGTTTCCCAGTCAGAAACAGAGTTGAATCACACGCAGTTTCTGGTCCTACTAGCAAGAGTTGTTTTCTTGTAAGAAGAGTCACTACTGCGCTCCCATTGCCATACACAGGACAAATAGCACTGGCGTCTGTTCCCAGCAAGTACAGTGTATTGGACTGAAGAGGATCTACTGCTCTTGTCAGGTTCCTAAGCAGAATTGAACTAGATATGGCCGTGTGTGTAGGAAGGACATTTGTTTTGTTCTGAGCAAGCTCACTGTTCAGACCACATAGGAAACACAGTAGAGTAGTAGAGTGCTCTTTTCTCAAAAGCAGAGTGTGTTTCTTGTAGGGCGAGCTAGCGTTTGTTTCCTAGTCCTAAATGGATTTGAATCACATGCAGTTTCTGGTCCTACGAACAAGAGTTGTTTTCTGGTAAGGAAAGTCACTATTGCGCTCCAATTGCCATACACAGGGCAAATAGCACTCGAGGCTTTTCCCAGCAAGTACAGTGTATTGGACTGAATAGGAGCTACTCTTCTTGTCAGTTTCCTAAGCAGAGTTGAACTACATATGGTTCATGTGTGTAGGAAGCACAGTTCTTTTGTTCTGAGCAAGCTCACTGTTTGGACCCCATAGGAAACACAGTAGAGTAGAAGAGTGCGCTTTTCTCTAAAGCAGAGTGTGTTTCTTGTAAGGCGAGCTAGCGTTTGTTTCCCAGTCCTAAATGGAGTGGAATCACATGCACTTTCTGGTCCAACGAGCAAGAGTTGTTTTATGTTAAGAATAGTCACTATTGCACTGCCATTGCCATACACAGGACAAATAGCACTGGCGTCTGTTCCCAACAAGTACAGTGTATTGGACTGAAGAGGATCTACTGCTCTTGTCAGGTTCCTAAGGAGAATTGAACTAGATATGGCCGTGTGTGTAGGAAGCACAGTTTTTTTGTTCTGAGCAAGCTCACTGTTCGGACCCCATAGGGAACACAGTAGAGTAGAAGAGTGCTTTTTTCTCAAAACCAGAGTGTGTTTCTTGTAATGCGAGCTAGCGTTTATTTTCCATTCCTAAATGGAGTTGAATCACATGCAGTTTCTGGTCCTAAGAGCAAGAGTTGTTTTCGGGTAAGAAAAGTCACTATTGCGCTCTCATTGACATACACAGTGCAAATAGCCCTCCCGTCTGTTCCCAGCAAGTACAGTGTATTGGACTGAAGAGGAGCTACTGTTCTTCTCAGTTTCCTAAGCAGAGTTGAACTAGATATGGCCCGTGTGTGTAGGAATCACAGTTCTTTTTTTCTGAGCAAGCTCACTGTTTTGGCCCTATAGGAAACACAGTAAAGTAGAAGAGTGTTCTTTTCTCAAAAGCAGAGTGTGTTTCTTGTAAAGCGAGCTAGAGTTTGTTTCCCAGTCCTAAATGGAGGTGAGTCACATGCACTTTCTGGTCCTACGAGCAAGAGTTGTTTTATGTTAAGAATAGTCACTATTGCGCTGCCATTGCCATACACAGGACAAATAACACTGGCGTCTGTTCACAGCAACTACAGTGTATTGGACTGAAGAGGATCTACTGCTCTTGTCAGGTTCCTAATCAGAATGAACTAGATATGGCCGTGTGTGTAGGAAGCACAGTTTTTTTGTTCTGAGCAAGCTCACTGTTCGGACCCCATAGGAAACACTTTAGAGTAGAAGAGGGCTCTTTTCTCAAGAGCAGAGTGTGTTTCTTGTAAGGCGAGCTAGCGTTTGTTTCCCAGTCCTAAATGGAGTTGAATCACATGCAGTTTCTGGTCCAACGAACAAGAGTTGTTTTCTGGTAAGGAAAGTCACATTGCGCTCCCATTGCCATACACAGTGCAAATAGCACTCGAGTCTGTTCCCAGCAAGTACAGTGTATTGGACTGAATAGGTGCTACTGTTCTTCTCAGTTTCCTAAGCAGAGTTGAACTAGATATGATCCGTGTGTGTAGGAAGCACAGTTCTTTTGTTCTGAGCAAGCTCACTGTTTGGAACCCATAGGAAACAAAGTATAGTAGGAGAGTGCTCTTTTCTCTAAAGCAGAGTGTGTTTCTTGTAAGGCGAGCTAGCGTTTGTTTCGCAGTCCTAAATGGAGTTGAATCCCATGTAGTTTTTGGTACTACGAGCAAGAGTTGTTTTCTGGTAAGAAGATTCACTATTGCGCTGCCATTGCCATACACAGGACAAATAGCACTGGCGTCTGTTCGCAGCAAGTACAGTGTATTGGACTGAAGAAGATCTACTGTTCTTGTCAGGTTCCTAAGCAGACTTGAACTAGATATGGCCGTGTGTGTAGGAAGCACAGTTTTTTTGTTCTGAGCAAGCTCACTGTTCGGACCCCATAGGGAACACAGTAGAGTAGAAGAGTGCTTTTTTCTCAAAAGCAGAGTGTGTTTCTTGTAAGGCGAGCTAGCGTTTGTTTTCCATTCCTAAATGGAGTTGAATCACATGCAGTTTCTGGTCCTACGAGCAAGAGTTGTTTTCTGGTAAGGAAAGTCACTATTGCGCTCTCATTGCCATACACAGTGCAAATAGCCCTCCCGTCTGTTCCCAGCAACTACAGTGTATTGGACTGAAGAGGAGCTACTGTTCTTGTCAGTTTCCTAAGCAGAGTTAAACTAGATATGGCCCGTGTGTGTAGAAAGCACAGTTCTTTTGTTCTGAGCAAGCTCACTGTTCTGACACCATAGAAAACACAATAGAGTAGAAGAGTGCTCTTTTCTAAAAAGCAGAGTGTGTTTCTTGTAAGGAGAGCTAGAGTTTGTTTCCCCGTCCTAAATGGAGTTGAGTCACATGCAGTTTTTTGTCCTATGAGCAAGAGTTGTTTTCTGGTAAGATGAGTCACTATTGTGGTCCAATTGCCATACACAGTGCAAATAGCACTGGCATCTGTTCCCAGCAAGTACAGTGTATTGGACTGAAGAGGGTCTACTGTTCTTGTCAGTTTCCTGAACAGAGTTGAACTAGATATGGCCCGTGTGTTTAGGAAGCACAGTTCTTTTGTTCAGAGCAAGCTCACTGTTCTGACCCTATAGGAAACACAGTAGAGTAGAAGCGTGCTCTTTTCTCAAAAGCAGAGTGTGTTTCTTGTTTGGCGAGCTAGGGTTTGTTTCCCAGTCCTAACTGGAGTTGAATCACATGCGGTTTTTGGTCCTACGAGCAAGAGTTGTTTTCTGGTAAGGAAAGTCACTATTGTGCTCCCTTAGCCACACACAGTTCAAATAGCGCTCGCGTCTGCTCCCATCAAGTACAGTGTATTGGAAAGAAGAGGAGCTTCTGTTCTTGTCAGTTTCCTAAGCAGAGTTGATCTAGATATGACCCGTGTGTGTAGTAAGCACAGTTCTTTTGTTCATAGCAAGCTCACTGTTCGGACTCCATTGGAAACACAGTAGAGTAGAAGAGTGCTCTTATCTCAAAAGCAGAGTGTGTTTCTTGTAAGGCTAGCTAGTGTTTGTTTCCCAGTCAGAAACGGAGTTGAATCCCACGCAGTTTCTGGTCCTGCAAGCAAGAGTTGTTTTCTGGTAAGAAGAGTCACTATTGCGTTCCCTTGCCATACACAGTGCAAATAGGACTCGCGTCTGTTCCCAGCAAGTACAGTGTATTGGACTGAAGAGGAGCTACTCTTCTTGTCAGTTTTCTAAGCAGAGTTGAACTAGATATGGCCCGTGTGTGTAGGAAGCACAGTTCTTTTGTTCTGAGCAAGCTCACTGTTCTGGCCCTATAGGAAACACAGTAGAGTAGAAGAGTGCTCTTTTCTCAAAAGCAGAGTGTATTTCTTTTAAGGCGAGCAAGCGTTTGTTTCCCAGTCCAAAATGGAGTTGAATCACATGCAGTTTCTGGTCCTATGAGCAAGAGTTGTTTTCTTTTAAGAAGAGTCACTATTATGCTCCCATTTTCATACACAGGGCAAATAGCAATGGCGTCTGTTCCCAGCATGTACAGTGTATTGGACTGAAGAGGATCTACTGTTCTTGTCAGTTTCCTAAGCAGAGTTGAACTAGATATGGCCCGTGTGTGTAGGAAGCACAGTTCTTTTGTTCTGAGCAAGCTCGCTGTTCGGACCACATAGGAAACACAGTAGAGTAGGCGAGTGCTCTTTTCTCAAAAGCAGAGTGTGTTTCTTGTAAGGCTAGCTAGTGTTTGTTTCCCAGTCAGAAACAGAGTTGAATCACACGCAGTTTCTGGTCATACGAGCAAGAGTTGTTTTCTTGTAAGAAGAGTCACTACTGTGCTCCCATTGCCATACACAGGACAAATAGCACTGGCGTCTGTTCCCAGCAAGTACAGTGTATTGGACTGAAGAGGATCTACTGCTCTTGTCAGGTTCCTAAGCAGAATTGAATTAGATATGGCCGTGTGTGTAGGAAGGACATTTCTTTTGTTCTGAGCAAGCTCACTGTTCAGACTCCATAGGAAACACAGTAGAGTAGAAGAGTGCTCTTTTCTCAAAAGCAGAGTGTGTTTCTTATAAGGTGAGCTAGCGTTTGTTTCCTAGTCCTAAATGGAGTTGAATCACATGCAGTTTCTGGTCCTACGAACAAGAGTTGTTTTCTGGTAAGGAAAGTCACTATTGCGCTTCAATTGCCATACAGAGGGCAAATAGTACTCGAGGCTTTTCCCAGCAAGTACAGTGTATTGGACTGAATAGGAGTTACTGTTCTTGTCAGTTTCCTAAGCAGAGTTGAACTACATATGGTCCGTGTGTGTAGGAAGTACAGTTCTTTTGTTCTGAGCAAGCTCACTGTTTGGACCCCATAGGAAACACAGTAGAGTAGAAGAGTGCTCTTTTCTCTAAAGCAGAGTGTGTTTCTTGTAAGGCGAGCTAGCGTTTGTTTCCCAGTCCTAAATGGAGTGGAATCACATGCACTTTCTGGTCCTACGAGCAAGAGTTGTTTTATGTTAAGAATAGTCACTATTGTGCTGCCATTGCCATACACAGGACAAATATCACTGGCGTCTGTTCCCAGCAAGTACAGTGTAATGGACTGAAGAGGATCTACTGCTCTTGTCAGGTTCCTAATCAGAATTGAACTAGATATGGCCGTGTGTGTAGGAAGCACAGTTCTTTTGTTCTGAGCAAGCTCACTTTTCGGACCCCATAGGAAACACAGTAGAGTAGAAAAGTGCTCTTTTCTCAAAAGCAGAGTGTGGTTTTTGTAAGGCAAGCTAGCGTTTGTTTCCCAGTTCTAAATGGAGTTGAATCACATGCAGTTTCTGGTCCTACGAACAAGAGTTGTTTTCTGGTAAGGAAAGTCACATTGCGCTCCCATTGCCATACACAGTGCAAATAGCACTCGCTTCTTTCCCCAGCAAGTACAGTGTATTGGACTGAATAGGTGCTACTTATCTTGTCAGTTTCCTAAGCAGAGTTGAACTAGATATGATCTGTGTGTGTAGGAAGCACAGTTCTTTTGTTCTGAGCAAGCTCACTGTTTGGAACCCATAGGAAACACAGTAGAGTAGAAGAGTGCTCTTTTCTCTAAAGCAGAGTGTGTTTCTTGTAAGGTGAGCTAGCGTTTGTTTCGCAGTCCTAAATGGAGTTGAATCCCATGCAGTTTCTGGTCCTACGAGCAAGAGTTGTTTTCTGGTAAGAAGACTCACTATTTCGCTGCCATTGCCATACACAGGACAAATAGCACTGGCGTCTGTTCACAGCAAGTACAGTGTATTGGACTGAAGAAGATCTACTGTTCTTGTCAGGTTCCTAAGCAGAGTTGAACTAGATATGGCCCGTGTGTGTAGGAAGCACAGTTCTTTTTTTCTGAGCAAGCTCACTGTTTTGGCCCTATAGGAAACACAGTAGAGTAGAAGAGTGCTCTTTTCTGAAAAGCAGTGTGTGTTCCTTGTAAAGCGAGCTAGAGTTTGTTTCCCAGTCCTAAATGGAGATGAGTCACATGCAGTTTTTTGTCCTATGAGCAAGAGTTGTTTTCTGGTAAGACGAGTCACTCTTGTGGTCCAATTGCCATACACAGTGCAAATAGCCCTCCTGTCTGTTCCCAGCAAGTACAGTGTATTGGACTGAAGAGGAGCTACTGTTCTTCTCAGTTTCCTAAGCAGAGTTGAACTAGATATGGCCCGTGTGTGTAGGAAGCACAGTTCTTTTTTTCTGAGCAAGCTCACTGTTTTGGCCCCATAGGAAACACAGTAGAGTAGAAGAGTGCTCTTTTCTAAAAAGCAGAGTGTGTTTCTTGTAAAGCGAGCTAGAGTTTGTTTCCCCGTCCTAAATGGAGTTGAGTCACATGCAGTTTTTTGTCCTATGAGCAAGAATTGTTTTCTGGTAAGATGAGTCACTATTGTGGTCCAATTGCCATACACAGTGCAAATAGCACTGGCGTCTGTTCCCAGCATGTACAGTGTATTGGACTGAAGAGGGTCTACTGTTCTTGTCAGTTTCCTGAGCAGAGTTGAACTAGATATGGCCCGTGTGTTTAGGAAGCACAGTTCTTTTGCTCTGAGCAAGCTCACTGTTCTGGCCCTATAGGAAACACAGTAGAGTAGAAGCTTGCTCTTTTCTCAAAAGCAGAGTGTGTTTCTTGTAAGGCGAGCTAGGGTTTGTTTCCCAGTCCTAACTGGAGTTGAATCACATGCAGTTTTTGGTCCTAGGAGCAAGAGTTGTTTTCTGGTAAGGAAAGTCACTATTGTGCTCCCTTAGCCACACACAGTTCAAATAGCGCTCGCGTCTGCTCCCAGCAAGTACAGTGTATTGGAAAGAAGAGGAGCTTCTGTTCTTGTCAGTTTCCTAAGCAGAGTTGATCTAGATATGACCCGTGCGTGTAGTAAGCACAGTTCTTTTGTTCTGAGCAAGCTCACTGTTCGGACTCCATTGGAAACACAGTAGAGTAGAAGAGTGCTCTTTTCTCAAAAGCAGAGTGTGTTTCTTGTAAGGCTAGCTAGTGTTTGTTTCCCAGTCAGAAAAGGAGTTGAATCCCACGCAGTTTCTGGTCCTGCAAGCAAGAGTTGTTTTCTGGTAAGAGGAGTCACTATTGCGTTCCCTTGCCATACACAGTGCAAATAGCACTCGCGTCTGTTCCCAGCAAGTACAGTGTATTGGACTGAAGAGGAGCTACTCTTCTTGTCAGTTTTCTAAGCAGAGTTGTACTAGATATGGCCCGTGTGTGTAGGAAGCACAGTTCTTTTGTTCTGAGCAAGCTCACTGTTCTGGCCCTATAGGAATCACAGTAGAGTAGAAGAGTGCTCTTTTCTCAAAAGCAGAGTGTGTTTCTTGTAGGGTGAGCTAGAGTTTGTTTCCCAGTCCTAAATGGATTTGAATCACATGCAGTTTCTGGTACTACGAGCAAGAGTTGTTTTCTGGTAAGGAAAGTCACTATTGTGTTCCCTTTGCCATACACAGTGCAAATAGCTCTCGCGTCTGTTCCCAGCACGTACAGTGTATTGGACTGAAGAGGAGCTACTGTTCTTGTCAGTTTCCTAAGAAGAGTTGTACTAGATATGGTCCGTGTGTGTAGGAAGCACAGTTCTTTTTTTCTGAGCAAGCTCACTGTTCGGACACCATAGGAAACACAATAGAGTAGAAGAGTGCTCTTTTCTCAAAAGCAGAGTGTGTTTCTTGTAAGGCGAGCTAGCGTTTGTTTCCCAGTCCAAATGGAGTTGAATCACATGCAGTTTCTGGTCCTATGAGCAAGAGTTGTTTTCTTTTAAGAAGAGTCACTATTACGCTCCCATTTTCATACACAGGGCAAATAGCAATGGCGTCTGTTCCCTGCATGTACAGTGTATTGGACTGAAAAGGATCTACTGTTCTTCTCAGTTTCCTAAGCAGAGTTGAACTAGATATGGCCCGTGTGTGTAGGAAGCACAGTTCTTTTTTTCTGAGCAAGCTCGCTGTTCGGACCACATAGGAAACACAGTAGAGTAGGCGAGTGCTCTTTTCTCAAAAGCAGAGTGTGTTTCTTGTAAGGCTAGCTAGTGTTTGTTTCCCAGTCAGAAACAGAGTTAAATCACACGCAGTTTCTGGTCCTATGAGCAAGAGTTTTTTCTTGTAAGAAGAGTCACTACTGTGCTCCCATTGCCATACACAGGACAAATAGCACTGGCGTCTGTTCCCAGCAAGTACAGTGTATTGGACTGAAGAGGATCTACTGCTCTTGTCAGGTTCCTAAGCAGAATTGAATTAGATATGGCCGTGTGTGTAGGAAGGACATTTCTTTTGTTCTGAGCAAGCTCACTGTTCAGACTCCATAGGAAACACAGTAGAGTAGAAGAGTGCTCTTTTCTCAAAAGCAGAGTGTGTTTCTTGTAAGGCAAGCTAGCGTTTGTTTCCTAGTCCTAAATGGAGTTGAATCACATGCAGTTTCTGGTCCTACGAACAAGAGTTGTTTTCTGGTAAGGAAAGTTACTATTGCGCTTCAATTGCCATACACAGGGCAAATAGCACTCGAGGCTTTTCCCAGCAAGTACAGTGTATTGGACTGAATAGGAGCTACTGTTCTTGTCAGTTTCCTAATCAGAATTGAACTAGATATGGCCGTGTGTGTAGGAAGCACAGTACTTTTGTTCTGAGCAAGCTCACTTTTCGGACCCCTTAGGAAAAACAGTAGAGTAGAAAAGTGCTCTTTTCTCAAAAGCAGAGTGTGGTTTTTGTAAGGCAAGCTAGCGTTTGTTTCCCAGTCCTAAATGGAGTTGAATCACATGCAGTTTCTGTTCCTACGAACAAGAGTTGTTTTGTGGTAAGGAAAGTCACATTGCGATCCCATTGCCATACACAGTGCAAATAGCACTCGCTTCTGTTCCCAGCAAGTACAGTGTATTGGACTGAATAGGTGCTACTGTTCTTGTCAGTTTCCTAAGCAGAGTTGAACTAGATATGATCCGTGTGTGTAGGAAGCACAGTTCTTTTGTTCTGAGCAAGCTCACTGTTTGGAACCCATAGGAAACACAGTAGAGTAGAAGACTGCTCTTTTCTCTAAAGCAGAGTGTGTTTCTTGTAAGGCGAGCTAGCGTTTGTTTCCCAGTCCTAAATGGAGTTGAATCCCAAGCAGTTTTTGGTACTACGAGCAAGAGTTGTTTTCTGGTAAGGAGACTCACTATTGCGCTGCCATTGCCATACACAGGACAAATAGCACTGGCGTCTGTTCGCAGCAAGTACAGTGTATTGGACTGAAGAAGATCTACTGTTTTTGTCAGGTTCCTAAGCAGAGTTGAACTAGATATGGCCCGTGTGTGTAGGAAGCACAGTTCTTTTTTTCTGAGCAAGCTCACTGTTTTGGCCCTGTAGGAAACACAGTAGAGTAGAAGAGTGCTCTTTTCTCAAAAGCAGTGTGTGTTCCTTGTAAAGCGAGCTAGAGTTTGTTTCCCAGTCCTAAATGGAGATGAGTCACATGCAGTTTTTTGTCCTATGAGCAAGAGTTGTTTTCTGGTAAGAGGAGTCACTATTGTGGTCCAATTGCCATACACAGTGCAAATAGCACTGGCGTCTGTTCCCAGCAAGTACAGTGTATTGGACTGAAGAGGGTCTACTGTTCTTGTCAGTTTCCTGAGCAGAGTTGAACTAGATATGGCCCGTGTGTTTAGGAAGCACAGTTCTTTTGTTCTGAGCAAGCTCACTGTTCTGGCCCTATAGGAAACACAGTAGAGTAGAAGCATGCTCTTTTCTCAAAAGCAGAGTGTGTTTCTTGTAAGGCTAGCTAGTGTTTGTTTCCCAGTCAGAAACGAAGTTGAATCCCATTCAGTTTTTGTTCCTACGAGCAAGAGTTGTTTTCTGGTAAGAAGAGTCACTATTGAGGTCCCAATGTCATATACAGTGCAAATAGCTCTCGTGTCTGCTTCCAGCAAGTACAGTGTATGGGAAAGAAGAGGAGCTTCTGTTCTTGTCAGTTTACTAAGCAGAGTTGGACTAGATATGACCCGTGTGTGTAGTAAGCACAGTTCTTTTGTTCTGAGCAAGCTCACTGTTCGGACTCCATTGGAAACACAGTAGAGTAGAAGAGTGCTCTTTTCTCAAAAGCAGAGTGTGTTTCTTGTAAGGCTAGCTAGTGTTTGTTTCCCAGTCAGAAACGGAGTTGAATCCCACGCAGTTTCTGGTCCTGCAAGCAAGAGTTGTTTTCTGGTAAGAAGAGTCACAATTACGCTCCCATTGTCATACACAGGGCAAATAGCACGGGTGTCTGTTCCCAGCATGTACAGTGTATTGGACTGAGAAGGAACTACTGTTCTTGTCAGTTTCCTAAGCAGAGTTGAACTAGATATGGCCCGTGTGTGTAGGAAGCACAGTTCCTTTGTTCTGAGCAAGCTCACTGTTCTGGCCCTATAGGAAACACAGTAGAGTAGAAGAGTGCTCTTTTCTCAAAAGCAGAGTGTGTTTCTTGTAAGGCGAGCTAGCATTCCTTTCCCAGTCATGAATGGAGTTGAATCCCATGCAGTTTCCGGTCCTACGAGCAAGAGTTGTTTTCTGGTAAGAAGAGTCACAATTACGCTCCCATTGTCATACACAGGGCAAATAGCACGGGTGTCTGTTCCCAGCATGTACAGTGTATTGGACTGAGAAGGAACTACTGTTCTTGTCAGTTTCCTAAGCAGAGTTTAACTAGATATGGCCCGTGTGTGTAGGAAGCACAGTTCTTTTGTTCTAAGCAAGCTCACTCTTCTGGCCTTATAGGAAACACAGTAGAGTAGAAGAGTGCTCTTTTCTCAAAAGCAGAGTGTGTTTCTTGTAAGGCTAGCTAGTGTTTGTTTCCCAGTCAGAAATGGAGTTGATTCCCGTGCAGTTTCTGGTCCTACGAGCAAGAGTTGTTTTCTGGTAAGAAGAGTCACTATTGCGCTCCCATTGCCATACACAGTGCAAATAGCACTCGCGTCTGTTCCCAGCAAGTACAGTGTATTGGACAGAAGAGGAGATAGTGTTCTTGTCAGTTTTCTAACCAGAGTTGAACTAGATATGGCCCGTGTGTGTAGGAAGCACAGTTCTTTTGTTCTGAGCAAGCTCACTGTTCGGACACCATAGGAAACACAGTACAGTAGAAGAGTGCTCTTTTCTCAAAAGCAGAGTGTGTTTCTTTTAAGGCGAGCTAGCATTTGTTTCCCAGTCCTAAATGGCGTTGAAAAACATGCAGTATGTGGTCCTATGAGCAAGAGTTGTGTTCTGGTAAGGAAAGTCACTATTGTGCACTCATTGCCATACACAGTGCAAATAGCACTCGCGTCTGTTCCCAGCAAGTACAGTGTATTGGACTGAAGAGGATCTACTGTTCTTGTCAGGTTCATAGCAGAATTGAACTAGATATGGCCGTGTGTGTAGGAAGCACAGTTTTTTTGTTCTGAGCAAGCTCACTGTTCAGACCACATAGGAAACACCATAGAGTAGAAGAGTGCTCTTTTCTCAAAAGCAGAGTGTGTTTCTTGTAAGGCGAGCTAGCATTTTTTTCCCAGTCCTAAATGGCTTTGAATCACATGCAGTTTGTAGTCCTATGAGCAAGAGTTGTTTTCTGGTAAGGAAAGTCACTATTGCGCTCTCATTGCCATACACAGTGCAAATAGCACTCGCGTCTGTTCCCAACAAGTACAGTGTTTTGGACTTAAGAGGATCTACTGTTCTTGTCAGATTCCTAAGCAGAGTTGAACTAGATATGGCCGGTGTGTAGGAAGCACAGTTATTATGTTCGGAGCAAGCTCACTGTTCTGGCCCTATAGGAAACACAGTAGAGTAGAAGAGTGCTCTTTTCTCTAAAGTAGAGTGTATTTCTTGTAAGGCGAGCTCGCATTTGTTTCCCAGTCCTAAATGGAGTAGAATCACATGCAGTTTCTGTTCCTATGAGCAAGAGTTGTTTTATGGTAAGAATAGTCACTATTGCGCTGCCATTGCCATACACAGGACAAATAGCACTGGCGTCTGTTCCAAGCAAGTACAGTGTATTGGACTGAAGAGGATCTACTGTTCTTGTCAGGTTCCTAAGCAGAATTGAACTAGATATGGCCATGTGTGTAGGAAGCACAGTTCTTTTGTTCTGAGCAAGCTCACTGTTCGGACCCCATAGGAAACACAGTAGAGTAGAAGAGTGCTCTTTCTCAAAAGCAGAGTGTGTTTATTGTAAGGCGAGCTAGCGTTTGTTTCCCAGTCCTAAATGGAGTTGAATCACATGCATTTTCTGGTCCTACGAGCAAGAGTTGTTTTCTGGTAAGGAAAGTCACTATTGTGCTCCCATTGCCATACACAGTTCAAATAGCACTCGCGTCTGTTTCCAGCAAGTACATTGTATCGGACTGAAGAGGAGCTACTGTTCTTTTCAGTTTCCTACGCAGAGTTGAACTAGATATTATCCGTGTGTGTAGGAAGCACAGTTCTTTTGTTCTGAGCAAGCTCACTGTTTGGACCCCATAGGAAACACAGTAGAGTAGAAGAGTGCTCTTTTCTCTAAAGCAGAGTGTGTTTCTTGTAAGGCGAGCTAGCGTTTGTTTTGCAGTCCTAAATGGAGTTGAAACCCATGCAGTTTCTGGTACTACGAGCAAGAGTTGTTTTCTGGAAAGAAGAATCACTATCGCGCTGCCATTGCCATACACAGGGCAAATAGCACTGGCATCTGTTCGCAGCAAGTACAGTGTATTGGACTGAAGAGGATCTACTGTTCTTGTCAGGTTCCTAAGCAGAATTGAACTAGATATGGCCGTGTGTGTAGGAAGCACAGTTCTTTTGTTCTGAGCAAGCTCACTCTTTGGACCCCATAGGAAACACAGTAGAGTAGAAGAGTGCTCTTTTCTCAAAAGCAGAGTGTGTTTTTTGTAAGGCAAGCTAGCGTTTGTTGCCCAGTTCTAAACGGAGTTGTATACATGCAGTTTCTGGTCCTACGAGCAAGAGTTGTTTTCTGGTAAGGAAAGTCACTATTGCGCTCCCATTGCCATACACAGTTCAAATAGCACTCGCGTCTGTTTCCAGCAAGTACATTGTATCGGACTGAAGAGGAGCTACTGTTCTTTTCAGTTTCCTAAGCAGAGTTGAACTAGATATTATCCGTGTGTGTAGGAAGCACAGTTCTTTTGTTCTGAGCAAGCTCACTGTTTGGACCCCATAGGAAACACAGTAGAGTAGAAGAGTGCTCTTTTCTCTAAAGCAGAGTGTGTTTCTTGTAAGGCGAGCTAGCGTTTGTTTTGCAGTCCTAAATGGAGTTGAAACCCATGCAGTTTCTGGTACTACGAGCAAGAGTTGTTTTCTGGAAAGAAGAATCACTATCGCGCTGCCATTGCCATACACAGGGCAAATAGCACTGGCATCTGTTCGCAGCAAGTACAGTGTATTGGACTGAAGAGGATCTACTGTTCTTGTCAGGTTCCTAAGCAGAATTGAACTAGATATGGCCGTGTGTGTAGGAAGCACAGTTCTTTTGTTCTGAGCAAGCTCACTGTTCGGACCCCATAGGAAACACAGTAGAGTAGAACAGTGCTCTTTTCTCAAAAGCAGAGTGTGTTTCTTTTAAGGCGAGCTAGCATTTGTTTCCCAGTCCTAAATGGCGTTGAAAAACATGCAGTATGTGGTCCTATGAGCAAGAGTTGTGTTCTGGTAAGGAAAGTCACTATTGTGCACTCATTGCCATACACAGGACAAATAGCACTGGCGTCTGTTCCAAGCAAGTACAGTGTATTGGACTGAAGAGGATCTACTGTTCTTGTCAGGTTCCTAAGCAGAGTTCAAATAGATATGGCCTGTGTGTGTAGGAAGCACAGTTATTATAATCTGAGCAAGCTCACTGTTCTGGCCCTATAGGAAACACAGTAGAGATGAAGAGTGCTCTTTTCTCTAAAGTAGACTGTATTTCTTGTAAGGCGAGCTCGCATTTGTTTCCCACTCCTAATAGAATTGAGTCACAGGCAGTTTTTGGTCCTACGAGCAAGAGTTGTTATCTGGTAAGAAGAGTCACTATTGCGCTCCAAATGCCATACACAGTGCAAATAGCACTCGCGTCTGTTCCCAGCAAGTACAGTGTATTGGACTGAATAGGAGCTACTGTTCTTGTCAGTTTCCTAAGCAGAGTTGAAATAGACATGGCCCGTGTGTAGGAAGCACAGTTCTTTTGTTCTGAGCCAGCTCACTGTTCTGGTCCTATAGGAAACACTGTAGAGTAGAAGAGAGCTCTTTTCTCTAACGCAGAGTGTGTTTCTTGTAAGGCGAGCTAGCGTTTGTTTCCCAGTCCTAAATGGAGTTGAATCACATGCAGTTTCTGGTCCTATGAGCAAGAGTTGTTTTATGGTAAGAAGAGTCACTATTGCACTGCCATTGCCATACACAGGAAAAATAGCACTGGCGTCTGTTCCCAGCAAGTACAGTGTATTGAACTGAAGAGGATCTACTGTTCTTGTCAGGTTCCTAAGCAGAATTGAACTAGATATGGCCATGTGTGTAGGAAGCACAGTTCTTTTGTTCTGAGCAAGCTCACTGTTCGGACCCCATAGGAAACACAGTAGAGTAGAAGAGTGCTCTTTTCTCAAAAGCAGAGTGTGTTTCTTGTAAGGCGAGCTCGCATTTGTTTCCCAGTCCTAAATGGAGTTGAGTCACATGCAGTTTTTGGTCCTACGAGCAAGAGTTGTTTTCTGGTAAGAAGAGTCACTATTGTGCTCCAATTGCCATACACAGTGCAAGTAGCACTCGCGTCTGTGCCCAGCAAGTACAGTGTATTGGACTGAACAGGAACTACTGTTCTTGTCAGATTCCTAAGCAGAGTTGAACTAGATATGGCCGGTGTGTGTAGGAAGCACAGTTATTATGTTCTGAGCAAGCTCACTGTTCTGGCCCTATAGGAAACACAGTAGAGTAGAAGAGTGCTCTTTTCTCTAAAGTAGAGTGTATTTTTTGTAAGGCGAGCTCGCATTTGTTTCCCAGTCCTAAATAGAGTTGAATCACAGGCAGTTTTTGGTCCTAAGTGCAAGAGTTGTTTTATGGTAAGAAGAGTCACTATTGCACTGCCATTGCCATACACAGGACAAATAGCACTGGCGTCTCTTCCCAGCAAGTACAGTTTATTGAACTGAAGAGGATCTACTGTTCTTGTCAAGTTCCTAAGCAGAATTGAACTAGATATGGCCCGTGTGTGTAGGAAGCACAGTTCATATATTCTGAGCAAGCTCACTCTTCTGGCCATATAGGAAACACAGTAGAGTAGATGAGTGCTCTTTTCTCTAAAGCAGAGTGTGTTTCTTGTAAGGCGAGCTATCGTTTGTTTCCCAGTCCTAAATGGAGTTGAATCACATGCAGTTTCTGGTCCTACGAACAACAGTTGTTTTCTGGTAAGGAAAGTCACATTGTGCTCCCATTGCCATTCACAGTGCAAATAGCACTCGTGTGTGTTCCCAGCAAGTACAGTGTATTGGACTGAAGAGGAGCTACTGTTCTTGTCAGTTTCCTAAGCAGAGTTGAACTAGATATTATCCGTGTGTGTAGGAAGCACATTTCTTTTGTTCTGAGCAAGCTCACTGTTCGGACCCCATAGGAAACACAGTAGAATAGAAGAGTGCTCTTTTCTCAAAAGCAGAGTGTGTTTCTTGTAAGGCGGGCTAGCGTGTGTTTCCCAGTCCTAAATGGAGTTGAATCACATGCAGTTTTTAGTCCTACGAACAAGAGTTCTTTTCTGGTAAGGCAAGTCACTATTGCGCTCCTATTGCCATACACAGGGCAAATAGCACTCGCGTCTCTTCCCAGCAAGTACAGTGTATTGGACTGAATAGGAGCTAGTGTTCTTGTCAGTTTCCTAAGCAGAGTTGAACTACATATGGTCCGTGTGTGTAGGAAGCACATTTCTTTTGTTCTGAGCAAGCTCACTGTTTGCACCATATAGGAAACACAGTAGAGTAGAAGAGTGCTCTTTTCTCTAGAGCAGAGTGTGTTTCTTGTAATGCGAGCTAGCGTTTGTTTTCCAGTCCTAAATGGAGTAGAATCACATGCAGTTTCTGGTCCTACGAGCAAGAGTTGTTTAATGGTAAGAATAGTCACTATTGCGCTGCCATTGCCATACACATGACAAATAGCAGTGTTGTCTGTTCCCAGCAAGTACAGTGTATTGGACTGAAGAGGATCTACTGTTCTTGTCAGGTTCCTAGCAGAATTGAACTAGATATGGCCGTGTGTGTAGGAAGCACAGTTCTTTTGTTTTGAGCAAGCTCACTGTTCAGACCCCATAGGAAACACAGTAGAGTAGAAGAGTGTTCTTTTCTCAAAAGCAGAGTGTGTTTCTTGTAACGCGAGCTAGCGTTTGTTTCCCAGTCCTAAATGGAGTTGAATCACATGCAGTTTCTGGTCCTACGAGCAAGAGTTGTTTTCTGGTAAGGAAAGACAATATTGCGCTGCCATTGCCATACACAGGACAAATAGCACTGTTGTCTGTTCCCAGCAAGTACAGTGTATTGGACTGAAGAGGATCTACTGTTCTTGTCAGGTTCCTAAGCAGAATTGAAATAGATATGGCCGTGTATGTAGCAAGCACAGTTCTTTTGTTCTGAGCAAGCTCACTGTTCGGACCACATAGGAAACACCGTAGAGTAGAAGAGTGCTCTTTTCTCAAAAGCAGAGTGTGTTTCTTGTAAGGCGAGCTAGCATTTGTTTCCCAGCCCTAAATGGCGTTGTATCACATGCAGTTTGTAGTCCTATGAGCAAGAGTTGTTTTCTGGTAAGGAAAGTCACTATTGCGCTCTCATTGCCATACACAGTGCAAATAGCACTCGCGTCTGTTCCCAGCAAGGACAGTGTATTGGACTGAAGAGGATCTACTGTTCTTGTCAGGTTCCTAAGCAGAGTTGAACTAGATATGGCCGGTGTGTTTAGGAAGCACAGTTATTATGTTCTGAGCAAGCTCACTGTTCTGGCCCTATAGGAAACACAGTAGAGTAGAAGAGTGCTCTTTTCTCTAAAGTAGAGTGTATTTTTTGTAAGGCGAGCTCGCATTTGTTTCCCAGTCCTAAATAGAGTTGAATCACAGGCAGTTTTTGGTCCTACGAGCAAGAGTTGTTTTCTGGGAAGAAGAGTCACTATTGCACTGCCATTGCCATACACAGGACAAATAGCACTGGCGTCTGTTCCCAGCAAGTACAGTGTATTGAACTGAAGAGGATCTACTGTTCTTGTCAGGTTCCTAAGCAGAATTGAACTAAATATGGCCATGTGTGTAGGAAGCACAGTTCTTTTGTTCTGAGCAAGCTCACTGTTCGGACCCCATAAAAAACACAGTAGAGTAGAAGAGTGCTCTTTTCTCTAAAGCAGAGTGTGTTTCTTGTAAGGTGAGCTATGGTTTGTTTCCCAGTCCTAAATGGAGTTGAATCACGTTCAGTTTCTGGTCCTACAAACAAGAGTTGTTTTCTGGTAAGGAACGTCACAATTACGCTCCCTTTGTCATATACAGGGCAAATAGCACGGGTGTCTGTTCCCAGCATGTACAGTGTATTGGACTGAAGAGGAGCTACTGTTCTTGTCAGTTTCCTAAGCAGAGTTGAACTAGATATGGCCCGTGTGTGTAGGAAGCACAGTTCTTTTGTTCTAAGCAACTCACTCTTCAGGCCTTTTAGGAAACACAGTAGAGTAGAAGAGTGCTCTTTTCTCAAAAGCAGAGTGTGTTTCTTGTAAGGCTAGCTAGTGTTTGTTTCCCAGTCAGACACGAAGTTGAATCCCATGCAGTTTCTGGTCCTACGAGCAAGAGTTGTTTTCTGGTAAGAAGAGTCACTATTGCACTCCCATTGCCATACACAGTGCAAATAGCACTCGCGTCTGTTCCCAGCAAGTACAGTGTATTGGACTGAAGAGTAGCTACTGTTCTTGTCAGTTTCTTAAGCAGAGTTGAAATAGATATGGCCCGTGTGTAGGAAGCACAGTTCTTTTGTTCTGAGCAAGCTCACTGTTCTGGCCCTATAGGAAACACAGTAGAGTAGAAGAGTGCTCTTTTCTCTAAAGCAGAGTGTGTTTCTTGTAAAGCGAGCTAGCATTTGTTTCCCAGTCCCAAATGGAGTTGAATCACATGCAGTTTCTGGTCCTAGGAGCAAGAGTTGTTTTATGGTAAGAAGAGTCACTATTGCGCTGCCTTTGCCATACACAGGACAAATAGCACTGGCGTCTGTTCCCAGCATGTACAGTGTATTGGACTGAAGAGGATCTACTGTTCTTGTCATCTACCTAAGCAGAATTGAAATAGATATGGCCTTGTATGTAGCAAGCACAGTTCTTTTGTTCTGAGCAAGCTCACTGTTCAGACCCCATAGGAAACACCGTAGAGTAGAAGAGTGCTCTTTTCTCAAAAGCAGAGTGTGTTTCTTGTAAGGCGAGCTAGCATTTGTTTCCCAGCCCTAAATGGCGTTGTATTACATGCAGTTTGTAGTCCTATGAGCAAGAGTTGTTTTCTGGTAAGGAAAGTCACTCTTGCGCTCTCATTGCCATACACAGTGCAAATAGCACTCGCGTCTGTTCCCAGCAAGTACAGTGTATTGGACTGAAGAGGATCTACTGTTCTTGTCTGGTTCCTAAGCAGAGTTCAAATAGATATGGCCGGTGTGTGTAGGAAGCACAGTTATTATGTTCTGAGCAAGCTCACTCTTCTGGCCCTATAGGAAACACCATGGAGTAGAAGAGTGCTCTTTTCTCAAAAGCAGAGTGTGTTTCTTGTAAGGCGAGCTAGCATTTGTTTCCCAGCCCTAAATGGCGTTGTATCCCATGCAGTTTGTAGTCCTATGAGCAAGAGTTGTTTTCTGGTAAGGAAAGTCACTATTGCGCTCTCATTGCCATACAAAGTGCAAATAGCACTCGCGTCTGTTCCCAGCAAGTACAGTGTATTGGACTGAAGAAGATCTACTGTTCTTGTCAGGTTCCTAAGCAGAGTTGAACTAGATATGGCCGGTGTGTGTAGGAAGCACAGTTATTATGTTCTGAGCAAGCTCACTCTTCTGGCCCTATAGGAAACACAGTAGAGTAGAAGAGTGCTCTTTTCTCTAAAGTAGAGTGTATTTTTTGTAAGGCGAGCTCGCATTTGTTTCCCAGTCCTAAGTAGAGTTGAATCACAGCCAGTTTTTGGTCCTACGAGCAAGAGTTGTTTTCTGGTAAGAAGAGTCACTATTGCGCTCCAAATGCCATACACAGTGCAAATAGCACTCGCGTCTGTTCCCAGCAAGTACAGTGTATTGGAATGAAGAGGATCTACTGTTCTTGTCAGTTTCCTAAGCAGAGTTGAACTAGATATGGCCCGTGTGTGTAGGATGCACAGTTCTTATGTTCTGAGCAAGCTCACTGTTCTGGCCCTATAGGAAACACTGTAGAGTAGAAGAGTGCTCTTTTCTCTAACGCAGAGTGTGTTTCTTGTAAGCAGAGCTAGCGTTTGTTTCCCAGTCCTAAATGGAGTTGAATCACATGCAGTTTCTGGTCCTATGAGCAAGAGTTGTTTTATGGTAAGAAGAGTCACTATTGCACTGCCATTGCCATACACAGGACAAATAGCACTGGCGTCTGTTCCCAGCAAGTACAGTGTATTGAACTGAAGAGGATCTACTGTTCTTGTCAGGTTCCTAAGCAGAATTGAACTAGATATGGCCATGTGTGTAGGAAGCACAGTTCTTTTGTTCTGAGCAAGCTCACTGTTCGGACCCCATAGGAAACACAGTAGAGTAGAAGAGTGCTCTTTTCTCAAAAGCAGAGTGTGTTTCTTGTAAGGCGAGCTAGCGTTTGTTACCCAGTCCTAAATGGAGTTGAATCACATGCAGTTTCTGGTCCTACGAGCAAGAGTTGATTTCTGGTAAGGAAAGTCACTATTGCGCTCCCATTGCCATACACAGTGCAAATAGCACTCGCGTCTGTTCCCAGCAAGTACAGTGTATCAGACTGAAGAGGAGCTACTGTTCTTGTCAGTTTCCTAAGCAGAGTTGAACTAGATATGGCCCGTGTGTGTAGGATGCACAGTTCTTATGTTCTGAGCAAGCTCACTGTTCTGGCCCTATAGGAAACACAGTAGAGTAGATGAGTGCTCTTTTCTCTAAAGCAGAGTGTGTTTCTTGTAAGGTGAGCTATGGTTTGTTTCCCAGTCCTAAATGGAGTTGAATCACGTGCAGTTTCTGGTCCTACGAACAAGAGTTGTTTTCTGGTAAGGAAAGTCACAATTACGCTCCCATTGTCATACACAGGGCAAATAGCACGGGTGTCTGTTCCCAGCATGTACAGTGTATTGGACTGAATAGGTGCTACTGTTCTTGTCAGTTTCCTAAGAAGAGTTGTACTAGATATGGTCCGTGTGTGTAGGAAGCACAGTTCTTTTTTTCTGAGCAAGCTCACTGTTCGGACACCATAGGAAACACAGTAGAGTAGAAGAGTGCTCTTTTCTCAAAAGCAGAGTGTGTTTCTTGTAAGGCGAGCTAGCGTTTGTTTCCCAGTCCAAAATGGAGTTGATTCACATGCAGTTTCTGGTCCTATGAGCAAGAGTTGTTTTCTTTTAAGAAGAGTCACTATTACGCTCCCATTTTCATACACAGGGCAAATAGCAATGGCGTCTGTTCCCAGCATGTACAGTGTATTGGACTGAAAAGGATCTACTGTTCTGGTCAGTTTCCTAAGCAGAGTTGAACTAGATATGGCCCGTGTGTGTAGGAAGCACAGTTCTTTTGTTCTGAGCAAGCTCGCTGTTCGGACCACATAGGAAACACAGTAGAGTAGGCGAGTGCTCTTTTCTCAAAAGCAGAGTGTGTTTCTTGTAAGGCTAGCTAGTGTTTGTTTCCCAGTCAGAAACAGAGTTAAATCACACGCAGTTTCTGGTCCTATGAGCAAGAGTTTTTTCTTGTAAGAAGAGTCACTACTGTGCTCCCATTGCCATACACAGGACAAATAGCACTGGCGTCTGTTCCCAGCAAGTACAGTGTATTGGACTGAAGAGGATCTACTGCTCTTGTCAGGTTCCTAAGCAGAATTGAATTAGATATGGCCGTGTGTGTAGGAAGGACATTTCTTTTGTTCTGAGCAAGCTCACTGTTCAGACTCCATAGGAAACACAGTAGAGTAGAAGAGTGCTCTTTTCTCAAAAGCAGAGTGTGTTTCTTGTAAGGCAAGCTAGCGTTTGTTTCCTAGTCCTAAATGGAGTTGAATCACATGCAGTTTCTGGCCCTACGAACAAGAGTTGTTTTCTGGTAAGGAAAGTCACTATTGCGCTTCAATTGCCATACACAGGGCAAATAGCACTCGAGGCTTTTCCCAGCAAGTACAGTGTATTGGACTGAATAGGAGCTACTGTTCTTGTCAGTTTCCTAATCAGAATTGAACTAGATATGGCCGTGTGTGTAGGAAGCACAGTTCTTTTGTTCTGAGCAAGCTCACTTTTCGGACCCCTTAGGAAAAACAGTAGAGTAGAAAAGTGCTCTTTTCTCAAAAGCAGAGTGTGGTTTTTGTAAGGCAAGCTAGCGTTTGTTTCCCAGTCCTAAATGGAGTTGAATCACATGCAGTTTCTGGTCCTACGAACAAGAGTTGTTTTGTGGTAAGGAAAGTCACATTGCGCTCCCATTGCCATACACAGTGCAAATAGCACTCGCTTCTGTTCCCAGCAAGTACAGTGTATTGGACTGAATAGGTGCTACTGTTCTTGTCAGTTTCCTAAGCAGAGTTGAACTAGATATGATCCGTGTGTGTAGGAAGCACAGTTCTTTTGTTCTGAGCAAGCTCACTGTTTGGAACCCATAGGAAACACAGTAGAGTAGAAGACAGCTCTTTTCTCTAAAGCAGAGTGTGTTTCTTGTAAGGCGAGCTAGCGTTTGTTTCGCAGTCCTAAATGGAGTTGAATCCCAAGCAGTTTTTGGTACTACGAGCAAGAGTTGTTTTCTGGTAAGAAGACTCACTATTGCGCTGCCATTGCCATACACAGGACAAATAGCACTGGCGTCTGTTCGCAGCAAGTACAGTGTATTGGACTGAAGAAGATCTACTGTTCTTGTCAGGTTCCTAAGCAGAGTTGAACTAGATATGGCCCGTGTGTGTAGGAAGCACAGTTCTTTTTTTCTGAGCAAGCTCACTGTTTTGGCCCTATAGGAAACACAGTAGAGTAGAAGAGTGCTCTTTTCTCAAAAGCAGTGTGTGTTCCTTGTAAAGCGAGCTAGAGTTTGTTTCCCAGTCCTAAATGGAGATGAGTCACATGCAGTTTTTTGTCCTATGAGCAAGAGTTGTTTTCTGGTAAGAGGAGTCACTATTGTGGTCCAATTGCCATACACAGTGCAAATAGCACTGGCGTCTGTTCCCAGCAAGTACAGTGTATTGGACTGAAGAGGGTCTACTGTTCTTGTCAGTTTCCTGAGCAGAGTTGAACTAGATATGGCCCGTGTGTTTAGGAAGCACAGTTCTTTTGTTCTGAGCAAGCTCACTGTTCTGGCCCTATAGGAAACACAGTAGAGTAGAAGCGTGCTCTTTTCTCAAAAGCAGAGTGTGTTTCTTGTAAGGCTAGCTAGTGTTTGTTTCCCAGTCAGAAACGAAGTTGAATCCCATTCAGTTTTTGTTCCTACGAGCAAGAGTTGTTTTCTGGTAAGAAGAGTCACTATTGAGGTCCCAATGTCATATACAGTGCAAATAGCTCTCGTGTCTGCTTCCAGCAAGTACAGTGTATGGGAAAGAAGAGGAGCTTCTGTTCTTGTCAGTTTACTAAGCAGAGTTGGACTAGATATGACCAGTGTGTGTAGTAAGCACAGTTCTTTTGTTCTGAGCAAGCTCACTGTTCGGACTCCATTGGAAACACAGTAAAGTAGAAGAGTGCTCTTTTCTCAAAAGCAGAGTGTGTTTCTTGTAAGGCTAGCTAGTGTTTGTTTCCCAGTCAGAAACAGAGTTGAATCCCACGTAGTTTCTGGTCCTGCAAGCAAGAGTTGTTTTCTGGTAAGAAGAGTCACTATTGCGTTCCCTTGCCATACACAGTGCAAATAGCACTCGCGTCTGTTCCCAGCAAGTACAGTGTATTGGACTGAAGAGGAGCTACTGTTCTTGTCAGTTTTCTAAGCAGAGTTGAACTAGATATGGCCCGTGTGTGTAGGAAGCACAGTTCTTTTGTTCTGAGCAAGCTCACTGTTCTGGCCCTATAGGAAACACAGTAGAGTAGAAGAGTGCTCTTTTCTCAAAAGCAGAGTGTGTTTCTTGTAGGGTGAGCTAGAGTTTGTTTCCCAGTCCTAAATGGATTTGAATCACATGCAGTTTCTGGTACAATGAGCAAGAGTTGTTTTCTGGTTAGGAATGTCACTATTGTGCTCCCTTTGCCATAAACAGTGCAAATAGCACTCACGTCTGTTCCCAGCACGTACAGTGTATTGGACTGAAGAGGATCTACTGTTCTTGTCAGTTTCCTAAGAAGAGTTGTACTAGATATGGTCCGTGTGTGTAGGAAGCACAGTTCTTTTTTTCTGAGCAAGCTCACTGTTCGGACACCATAGGAAACACAGTAGAGTAGAAGAGTGCTCTTTTCTCAAAAGCAGAGTGTGTTTCTTGTAAGGCGAGCTAGCATTCCTTTCCCAGTCATGAATGGAGTTGAATCCCATGCAGTTTCCGGTCCTACGAGCAAGAGTTGTTTTCTGGTAAGAAGAGTCACAATTACGCTCCCATTGTCATACACAGGGCAAATAGCACGGGTGTCTGTTCCCAGCATGTACAGTGTATTGGACTGAGAAGGAACTACTGTTCTTGTCAGTTTCCTAAGCAGAGTTGAACTAGATATGGCCCGTGTGTGTAGGAAGCACAGTTCTTTTGTTCTAAGCAAGCTCACTCTTCTGGCCTTATAGGAAACACAGTAGAGTAGAAGAGTGCTCTTTTCTCAAAAGCAGAGTGTGTTTCTTGTAAGGCTAGCTAGTGTTTGTTTCCCAGTCAGAAATGGAGTTGATTCCCGTGCAGTTTCTGGTCCTACGAGCAAGAGTTGTTTTCTGGTAAGAAGAGTCACTATTGCGCTCCCATTGCCATACACAGTGCAAATAGCACTCGCGTCTGTTCCCAGCAAGTACAGTGTATTGGACAGAAGAGGAGATAGTGTTCTTGTCAGTTTTCTAACCAGAGTTGAACTCTATATGGCCCGTGTGTGTAGGAAGCACAGTTCTTTTGTTCTGAGCAAGCTCACTGTTCGGACGCTATAGGAAACACAGTACAGTAGATGAGTGCTCTTTTCTCAAAAGCAGAGTGTGTTTCTTTTAAGGCGAGCTAGCATTTGTTTCCCAGTCCTAAATGGCGTTGAAAAACATGCAGTATGTGGTCCTATGAGCAAGAGTTGTGTTCTGGTAAGGAAAGTCACTATTGTGCACTCATTGCCATACACAGTGCAAATAGCACTCGCGTCTGTTCCCAGGAAGTACAGTGTATTGGACTGAAGAGGATCTACTGTTCTTGTCAGGTTCATAGCAGAATTGAACTAGATATGGCCGTGTGTGTAGGAAGCACAGTTCTTTTGTTCTGAGCAAGCTCACTGTTCAGACCACATAGGAAACACCATAGAGTAGAAGAGTGCTCTTTTCTCAAAAGCAGAGTGTGTTTCTTGTAAGGCGAGCTAGCATTTGTTTCCCAGTCCTAAATGGCGTTGAATCACATGCAGTTTGTAGTCCTTTGAGCAAGAGTTGTTTTCTGGTAAGGAAAGTCACTATTGCGCTCTCATTGCCATACACAGTGCAAATAGCACTCGCGTCTGTTCCCAACAAGTACAGTGTTTTGGACTTAAGAGGATCTACTGTTCTTGTCAGATTCCTAAGCAGAGTTGAACTAGATATGGCCGGTGTGTAGGAAGCACAGTTATTATGTTCGGAGCAAGCTCACTGTTCTGGCCCTATAGGAAACACAGTAGAGTAGAAGAGTGCTCTTTTCTCTAAAGTAGAGTGTATTTCTTGTAAGGCGAGCTCGCATTTGTTTCCCAGTCCTAAATGGAGTAGAATCACATGCAGTTTCTGTTCCTATGAGCAAGAGTTGTTTTATGGTAAGAATAGTCACTATTGCGCTGCCATTGCCATACAC